>NC_137161.1:73571203-73828703 GCF_951394435.1 Stenella coeruleoalba
GAATTCCATATAATTTTCATGTGTTTAAAATATTATTCTTTTGATTTTTTTAAAAAAACTTTTAAAAATGTAAAGCCATTCTTAGCTTGAAGGCCAGACAAAAACAGGCAGTAGGACTGGATTTGGCCTGTGACCCATAGATTACTATAATCTTTACCTTAGCTACTTGGTAACTTACGCTGACTCATGTCAGACCTAGGAGAGGAATGACCTAGTTCTGTCATCTGCATTGCCATAATATGGTTTCTAACCTCTGTCATCACATTTATCATGTTGCATATTAATCATGTGTATGCTTATCTCTCTTATTGGACTCTGAGCTTCTTGAGAGGAAGGCCATGACCTAGTCATGTCATCTTTGCATACTTAGTATCTAACACTTGACCTGACCCATAGTGGGTGTTCAAAAAATATTTAATATGAATTTTATGCTCAATCAATATAAAATGCCATTACTGCTGCCTTAAAGAGAAACACCTGAGTGATACGCAGTATACCTTCCCCCTAAGGAGTCCATGGCAACTGCATTTGCTACTAGTGAATCTTGTGACTCAGTGGTTACATAAAAAAAAGACTTTTCATTTTAGAATTCTCTTTCAGAGAAGAGATGGTTGAACTTTATCTTTAAATCAATCATCATGATAAATAATGGCTTTCATTTTTCTTCTGAACCAGTGCTATATTCTGGATGCAAAAATAATACTAGCTATTGTTTACTGAGCACATACTACATTTCAGTCTCTTAGTCAACTCTAATTTTCCTTTAGACTTTTGGTAACTTCCTTACTACTATCAATTTACCTCTTTTCCTTTGTTCCCTACATCTGAAACAAAACTAAGCAACAATACTTATGCTTTTCCTCCATGCTATTGTAATGAATGAAAACACGGTCCATTCAGTCCTTCAAGTCAAATACGAATTCATCTAGACTCCTTTCTCTCCTCCCCATATCTAATTGACCACTAAGTCTGATCAATTAAAAACAAATCTATGGGGTCTTCCCTGGTGGCACAGTGGTTAAGAATCCACCTGCCAATGCAGGGGACACGGGTTCAAGCCCTGGTCCAGGAAGATCCCACATGCCGCGGAGCAACTAAGCCCGTGTGCCACAACTACTGAGCCCGCGTGCCTAGAGCCCGTGCTCCACAATGAGAGAAGCCACTGCAATGAGAATCCCGCGTACCACAATGAAGAGTAGCCCCTGCTCACCACAACTACTAGAGAAAGCCCACGAAAATCCAATGTAGCCAAAAATAAATAAATTTATTAAAAAAAAACACAAATCGATGGAGGTTTTTTCTTTCCATCTCTATGTCATTTGCTGTAGTTGGAGCTTTAATCATTTCTCAATTCTTTCAATATATAGTTGAACGTCTTTACTGGTTTTTCTGACCCCGGTTACCCCATCCTTCAATCTTCTCTTCCCATAGTTTTCAACATTGAATGCAGATAAGAACAATCTAGTCTTGTCAGTCCTGTGATTAAAACCCTTCTATCATTACCAACTTCCAGTCATGACATATGAGACCCTATGTGTGACTTCAGTGCTTAACACAGATGTTTCAGAATTCAAAATTTTTGGATTCTAGAAAGGTCATATGATGTACATAACACATATTATATAACATCCTCTGTTTGTTCTGGGTCAACACGCTATAATCAAGGACATCAGTATTTCTGCATTAAAGAGTATGATTGTTTATGCCAAGAAGAATAAAGACTTTAAATAGATTCCTATCAGTTCAGGTTATGTTTTGCTGCCACATGAGTTACAGGAAAATGTTTAGTTTTTGGATTTCAGAATTTGGGACAAGAGATCGTGACCCTATAGATATCCAGTGGTCTGCTGGAGCTGGATTGTGCCAGCTACAGTGAACCCATTTTTGTGCATCTCTTCTCAACTCTGTGGTCAATGACATCATGTTGGTAGCTTGAAATCATCCATGGTGGGAGTATTTACACCATTGGTCATCAGTAAATGCTACAAATTATGACCTTTCCCTTCTCAGAGATCAGGTTGTAAAGTGTTACCGGCACAGCGCTGTGTATACCTATTACATGTGTAGTATGTTATCACTGTGGCAAAACCACTTAGTCTATGCAGTATAGAACAAGAGGCCAAAGTTTTCAGGGAAGCGTAGAATGTAAAAATCAAGATGTGATTTGACGTCAATAGGACGGCAGTAAGAGAAACTGGATAAAACAGATGCTTTGGAGTCAGACAGGTTCAGTAGGTTCAAATTCTAACTCCATTATTTCCAGACTGTGTGACTTTGGATAAATCACTTATGGGTCTCAGTTAACACAGTTGAAAAATAGGGACTGATAATATTTCTCTTAAGGTTGTTTCAAGGATTAAAGTAGATATCATATGCAAAGTACCTGACATAGAATGAACAGAAATTATTTTTTACTATAAAGCATTTTTTTCTTGAGATGTTTATCTCTACAGATGTGACTCCCATTCTCTAATGTTCCTAGTGCACCCACAGTAAATATGCAGTTCAGCGCTTGGATGTTCTCTAGTTATTTCATTTTTTTTTTTATAAAGTATGTTTGGTTATATACTAGATATTTTTATTTTCTTTTTATTTATTTACTTGGCTATGTCAGGTCTTAGTTGTGGCACGTGGGATCTTTCGTTGCAGTGTGTGGGCTCCTCTCTAGTTGTGGCACATGGGCTCTAGAGCGCAGGCTCAGTTGTTGCGGTGCGTGGGCTTAGTTGCTCCGCGGCATGTAGGATCTTCCCAGACCAGGGATCGAGCCCATGTTCCCTGCATTGGCAGGCGGATTCTTAACCACTGCGCCACCAGGGAAGTCCTCTCTTGTGTATTTTTTAAGGAGTGGAGCCCCTTTGAGGGATTCTTCATCAGATAATGGTTATCTGCAGCGAGAGATCGAAAACTTAAAGAAAAAGATCTTTTTAACCTTTTATTAGAATAGTGTGTTTGAATGACTTCTAATGTATTATGATATAAAACTCTCTTAGGTACTTTTGTTTGAATGTCATTTGGCCAAAATCTGCTAGTTCAGATCCAATTTCAATCTAGATGTCATTTTAGATTATATTTTACCCTAAGATTATGAGTTATTTAGTCAAATATAGTGTCACTATAAGCTTAAAGTAAATTTCTAGGTCAAGAGGTAGAACACATTTATTTTGTAATATCAAAAGTCATAAATAGCACTCCTTTTTCTTCCTTAGAAAATAGGGTTCTTTAGGAAATCAACAGAAAAATAGGACAAATGAATATTTTGCAGTCTTAGTGGATTATGGTTGACTATTTTCCCCCCAATATTTTATTATGAAAAATTTCAAACATATAAAGAACTGAAAGAATTATACCCACTAGCTACAATTAACATTGTGCTGTATTTGCCTTATCACATAATCTGTCCATCTTTATGTTCCTCTAGTCATCATTCATCAAGCCATCTTATTTACTTGTGGTTTTTATTTTTATGTATTTCAAGTAAGTTGACGAGCTGTTTTTCTAAGCAGTCTTATCTTTGTTATGTTTTTCTGAATGTTGTAATTAAAATGTCAGTACATTCTGTGCAGATGTTTTCACCTGACCGTTTTTCCTATTTCTAGGAATCTGAGGTTGCCAATAATTGCTGTCAGATTGAGAACATTAAAAAAAAAAGTCTAGTAAGTGATGTCAAGCCTGAAAAATACACTCTTTCTCAATAGCTTTTATAATCTGAAGACTTGTAATTTTTAGAGTCATCAAAAATAATTTCCAAGGGCTTCCCTGGTGGCGCAGTGGTTGAGAGTCCGCCTGCTGATGCAGGGGACACGGGTTCGTGCCCCGGTCCGGGAAGATCCCACACGCCGCGGAGCGGCTAGGCCCGTGAGCCATGGCCGCTGAGCCTGTGCGTCCGGAGCCTGTGCTCCGCAACGGGAGAGGCCACAACAGTGAGAGGCCTGCGTACCGCAAAAAAAAAAAATATGTTTCCAGTACTGTTTTCAGTATTCTAAATACATGTTTATTCACATTATATTGTTTTCAGAGTGGAGAGATCTACAGACCAGGTCATCAAGCCAGTCAATGTGGGAGCTCTATCAAAATGGGTTGGGAAGATACCTCCAGATGTTTTACAAGACATGGCGGTGATTGCACCCATGCTTGCCAAACTTGGATATGACCCGTATGCCAATCCACCTAACTATGGAAAACCTGATCCCAAAATCCTTGAAAACACTAGAAGGGTAAGTGAGATTTTTAAAGTGAATTGAGAAAACTGGGTATGGAATTTGGGTCCTAAAAAGTTTTTTCTTATTTTGTTCCTTGCTTTTTTATGATCAGAAAATTATTTTAAATTAGAAAAATCCTATTTGTAAAATGCTTTATCATCAGAAATCTTCCACTGCATTTTAAGGATAACTGTGGCTCTTTCCAGGGACTATAGGGACAATTCTTTAATCTCTTTTTCCCAATTTCTAAGAATGGTGCTTACTGTTGGGGAGATTTATTCTCATAGCTGATTATCATAAATTTGCATAAACACCAGAATTATTAGTGACCTCACTTACTTCTAGTTTCTTTTTACTTTGAATCTAATGGCTACTTTACTTTTAAACCTTTGTTTAGATGAGGCATGATTTCTTGATACTTGAAAACTAAACATTGGCTACATGAGAAGAATTATTACATAGGTACAATAAACAACCCTCTGATTGAGAGAAAGTTACTATTAAAGTGTAGTTACAACTACTTCTTTTATAAGTTATGCTCACATCTTTATAATCCTATTTGAGAAAAGCTGAAAACTCAAAAAATGTGAATATATACCTTACCTGTATAATCTATTTCAAATCATACCTTAATGTATTTTTTTATTGTAAAATTTAAATAACAAAATTTACCATTTTAACAATTTATAAGTGTATAGTCCAGTATATTTGTATTGTTGTAGAACTGTCACCACCATCCATCTCCAGAACTTTTTTCATCTTTTCAAACTGAAACTACATAATCATTACCCATTCCCCCTTCCTCTAGCCCCTGGCAACCACAGTTCTACCTTCTGTCTATAGATGTGGTATTTTTTGAAACTACAGTTTAAATAAGACAACCGTGTTAGCGTAAGTTCACTGTTAGGCTGTTGGATTTCAAGATTAAAATTCCTTGCCTTTCTCTGGTATGTTTTTTGTTTTGTTTTGTTTTGTTTTTTACGGTACGTGGGCCTCTCACTGTCATGGCCTCTTCTGTTGCGGAGCACAGGCTCCAGACGCACAGGTTCAGCGGCCATGGCTCACTGGCCCAGCCGCTCCGTGGCGTGTGGGATCTTCCCAGACTGGGGCACGAACCCGCGTCCCCTGCATTGGCAGGCGGACTCTTAACCACTGTGCCACCAGGGAAGCTCTGGTATTTTTTTTTTTATGTCAGTTTCCTCTCCTCCCCACAACCTTATAATATATCATCTCTTTATTCTGTTCTTCTGTTGATACCTTTAATCGAAAAACAAACTTATATTTCATGAGGCTGATTTCCATCTGGATTTTTTACACTTAGATATTACTTTTGTTTTCTTTTTTCAAGTCATTAGTGGCTATATACGAAGAGCTATTTTCTTATAAACCATCATATATGGAGGCAGATTTTTTTTTATTTTTAAAATAATCTTTATCCTTTTTATATTTTTCATACATACAAGCATTATTATAAAACTATAAACTTAGGGGCTTCCCTGGTGACACAGTGGTTGAGAGTCCGCCTGCTGATGCAGGGGACACGGGTTCATGCCCCAGTCCGGGAAGATCCCACATGCCGCGGAACGGCTGGGCCTGTGAGCTGTGGCCGCTGAACCTGCGCGTCCGGAGCCTGTGCTCCGCAACGGGAGAGACCACAACAGTGAGAGGCCCGCATACCGTAAAAAATATATATATATATATATATATATATATATATATATATAAACTTAGTTTATAAAACTTATAAAATTAAAAAGATAAGAGAATAAAATTCACCTATAATGTTACCACCCCGACAAATACCATTTTTAGCATTTTGATGGATTTCTCTTTCTTCTTTGCATGTTGTTAAACAAAGGTAAGAATACTTGTCTTACATCTCACTTTTGCACACACACAATCTTGTATTCAGCCCTTTCCATTTAATATTCATGAGCATTTTCTCATTGTGTACATGATTTTTAAACATAATTTTTCATGGTTGTATAAATAAATCATTTTATGAGCCACCTTAAATCCTTTATGAAACACAGTAGTAAGTGAATGAATGAATGAACAAACAAATAAAATGTTTCCCTAGTATATGTTCTATAATTTATTTTACCATTTTTCTTTTGCTGTTTACAATTTTCTGTTTGACAGATAGTGCTACAGTGAACATCTTTGCACATACTACATTTTAGTGGGGTTTTTTTTAGGGCTAGACTAATGAAAGTGGAATTAAACCACGTCAAAATATCTGAAATTTTTTTAAGGTGCATGATATATGTTGATAATTTTTTTTTATTCTTTTGAACTACCAGCATAATATAGGTAATTTTATTTTAGATATTTGCTAATTTTAATAGGTTTCATTGATTAATATAATTGAACATTTTCCAGTTATTACCTATATGTATATATTCTTTTACAAAACATTTAAGTTTGAAAAAAGTTTTATATGTGTTAAAGTTTTGTGAATTACATTCTGCTAAAGGCGAAGTATACAGTGCATTATCATAGTCCTTTTAATCTCTTGGTAATTGGTAATTCATAGCTTTCTCCTTTGTACAATACTGAAATGGTTTTTATAAACCAAGGTACATGTGTAAGTGATATTTAGAGGTTCCCCAAGTAGTAGACATTATAGTTTTCCTACATGTGAGTTGACCAGCTAGATTATTCTTGGCTTGCTTGAGTGGTTAAGTAGGGAAGAATGCTGTGGTTTGAATCCTTGTGACTAGAGAATTTGTTTCATACACATTTGTGGCTTTTGAAAGAGTTTCAAAATGCACCCTGGAAAAAACCTTCCCACCATCTTTGTCTACCTCTAAAGTGACAAATAATTTTGAGGAAAAAAAGGTAAAGTGTGAACTATAATTGCATTTTTGAGCACTTTGTGATAATGCATACAAGCTGACATCCTTGTTTTGTGGGGTTGGATTATATATTTTCAGAGCTTTTTGCCTGTAAAAACTCAGATGCTAATATATCCAGCATTGATGATCATGAAGTTTCATAAAGTAATGCTTAAAAAGTGATCTTCGATTGTCAGCTGTGACATGAGATGGACTCCAGAGAAAGAAGGTGGCTGCGGAGATTGTGCCCTTTATTTATGGGATGGGAGTGGGGAAGAAATTCACGTTTTGACTGGGAATATAGAATCCAAAGCTCTAGGCCTAAAAATTCTAGTTTTCATACAATTTTGGGTAATCTAGAAGTACTGGTGTCTGAGTCAGTGTATTTTGGGGACGTGTTGCCCAATCTTGAATAGAAAATCATGTGCTTCATGGTTGCTGTGACTCAGATGGTAAATTGGAAATGAAATGCTAACATATTCCATACCTTTCCCACCATGGTCTCTAATCCCACAATTGTAGCACATTTTAGTAAGGAGTGCCCTCTAGGTTACATTCTAGCCATCTCCCTCCCGCATAGGTTTTTAATAATTTTAGAGTTAAAGACATTTGAGAATCTGATGAAATTTATGGATCCCTATCTGAGAAGTGCAGACACATACATACACAGAATTTTACCCACAATTTCAGTGGATTCATAGATGCCCCTAAAGCCTGTCAGATTAAGGACTTCTGTTCTATAGTCTCCTTATGCTCATCCACTCATGTGATTTTGATTACAACCTATTTGCTGATGATCATAAATCTTTATCTCCTACTGCGTCTCTTTCCTGAGCCCTAGGCTCATTTTTTTCCACCTGCTTTCTGTGTCTCTCCACTTGGATATTCACAAAGACCTCAAACTCAATGTCAAATGAACTTATTGTCCAAAGTTGTTCCTCGATAGGCAGAAGCTAGATGGATTGTTCACTAAACTGAGCAAGAATCTAGAATAGGGGTGGAATGAGGCTGTGTTTATCTATATTTGCGTTGTCTATGAGCCAGTGAGCAGGTATGAGGAGCAGAGTCCTCAGGACACGTGGGTCAAGCCAAAAAACAGTTCAAAGACCTGGTTACTAAACCTGGAGAGTGAGCTGAAAAGCAGATCCAAGTGTGAATGGAATATCCAGTTGAAAACCAGACTAGACAGTACTAAAGAAGAGCAAATAGTCAAATGGAAAAGCACGTATCAGTGTGCAGAACCCACAGAGCAAACAAGAAGGAACTTGAATATTAATTAAGTGAGCTGGGAGGGGGAGTTGGGTTATATCCCTGAGCCAAACAGTAAGAAGCTGCAGCAGTTAGAATTGATGTTCTTGCATTAAAGGGAGAGCCTGTAATGCACACCTGTGTTTTCTAGTTCCTGTACCCATCAGAAACTGCTTCTCCCTGTTTTTCCTGTCTCCATATGTAGCATTCCTATTTGTCTAGTCATCAAAGTTAGTTAGGATTAACTAGCTTTGCAGATCACGTGTAATTAATTGGTCACCAAGTCCCCTTGGTTCTGCATTTGAAAATATCTTGATTCAATCCTATTTCAGGTACCTTAATTCAGTTTCTCCTCATTTTTTACATGAATTATGGTTTATTCCCCTTTGTGTTATGTGAGTGTGTTCAGTCATTCTTCTGCTACATTTTTAAAATATTCAATGAAAGTTATTTTTTATAAGTTCAAATCTGAATGTATTATATCTGAATGTATCATTCCCTTGCGTAAACCTTGAATAGCTCCACTAGTACTATAGGATAGAGCCCAGACGTCTTAGAATGGCATGTACTTTTCAGGTCTTTGGAGATTTTCTGGTGATCTTTTTATTGTTTGTTTCTAGGTTAATTCCTTTACGATTAGAGAACTACTCAGTGTGGTTTCAGTCCTTTGAAATATATTGAAAATTGCCTTATGGCCAGCATATGTTCTCACATGTCACTCGATAGGATGTGTATTCTGCAGCTGTTGCAGAATTCTATAAATATCAATTAAGTCATGTTGTTTCACAGTGTTGCTCAAATCTTCTAATTCTTATTGGTAGGGGGTGTCTAATTTTATCAATTTTGGAAAAAGATTATTTTTTATTTCTGTTAATTTTGCTTCATGTGTTTTGAATCAGTATTATTAGGAGCAAACCCTTTTATATATTCTTGAGGAATTAACTCATCATTATGAAGTGTCTCTCATCATCTCTGATGTTTCTCTCTGGAAGTCTAGTTTGTCTGACGTAAACATAGCCACTTCGTTGTTTTTATGCATACAGTGTACATGGTATATTTTTTCCATCCTGTTACTCTTAATCTGTGTCTTTATATTTAAAGTATGTTGCTGATAAGTGGATATAGCTGGTCTTGTTGTTAAACTCATAATCTCTGACTTTAAATGGACTAGTTAATCTACTTACATGTAACGTTATTACTCACCTGTTTGGGTTTAAATCTACCACCTTGCTGTTTGTTTTCTATTTAGATGTCTGTCTTTGTCCCTTTCTTTCTTTTTTCCTGCCTTCTTTTGCATCAGTCTAGTTTGTTTAAGTATTTCATTTTATCTCCACTGTTGGCTCTTAGCTCCCCTTGTTAGCTATACCTCTTTTTTTATTTGTTTGTTTATGGTAGTTGCTCTCTGACAAGAGCTGCAAACTTTTCTGTGGGCCACAAATGGTCTTTTTCATCTTTTCTGAAGACTCAGAGTTTCATCTGGAATCATTTCTTTTTACCCTGATGAAATTCTTTTAGGATTTCTTATAGTAAGGGTATGCTGGCTACTAATTCTCTCAGCTTTTGTTTATCTGAAAATGTCATTATTTCTCCGTTATATGAGAATATTTTGCTGAGTATAGAGTTCTAGGTTGACAGGTTTTTGGGTTTCGTTTGTTTGTTTTACTTTCAGCACTCAGAATATGTTATTTTATTGGCTTTCATTGTTTTTATGGGAAGTCAGCTAAAATTCTTATGAATGTAATAGTTTTTTGGGTTTGTTTTGGGGGGAGCTGCTAATAAGACTTTCCTCTTATCTCCAGTTTTTGGCAGTTTGACTAAAATGTGCCAAATTCACTGATCGTCTCTTTTGCCATCTCTAGTTTGGGCCTCAGGTTTGATTTGTTTTTAATTAAACTATCTTTGAATTCATTGCTCCTTTCTTCTTCTGTGTCTGGTCTGCCATTAATCCCATCCAGTAACTTCATTTCAGATAGTTTATTTTTCAGTTTTAGAATTTCTGTTTCTCTGCTGGAATCCTCCATCTCTCCACCCATTCTGTTCATCTTTTGCTCTAAATTCTTATTTATTTATTCATTTATTTATTTTTGGCTGTGTTGGGTCTTCATTGCTGTGCGTGGGCTTTCTCTAGTTTTGACAAGCGGGGGCTACTCTTCGTTGCGGTGCAAGGACTTCTCGTTGCGGTGGCTTCTCTTGTTGTGGCTCATGGGCCCTAGAGCGCAGGCTCAGTAGTTGTGGCGCATGGGTTTACTTGCTCTGTGGCATGTGGGATCTTCCCGGACCAGGGATCGAACCTGTGTCCCCTGCATTAGCAGGTAGATTCTTAACCACTGTGCCACCAGGGAAGTCCCTAAATTCTTTTAACATATTTATAATAATTATTTTAAAGTACTTATACATGGGTCTCTCTTTTGGCCTTTTTTCTTAATTATGAGTTATACTTATTTGCTTCTTCACATGTCTTAGAAGTTTTGATTTCATACTGCACCTTTTGTATAAAAGAAGAGAAGAGAGTAACCTAGATAATATTTTTGATTTATTTTTCCCAGAGAGGGCATATTCTTTTTTCTGTCAGGCAGCTAGGGTAATTGGCTGATCATTCAAATTTCAGTGTGTCAGGCCGAGCTGTGGCTGAGCAACAGTTTTATTTAGTTTACTTCTGGATTTAAATGAGATTATGGAGATTTGACCTTTAGCCCAACCCACAGTTTCCTGTGTGCTGTAGAAAAAAGGTTGATTTCTTTGACTTTTTAAAAATAACAGCTGGCAGGGAGTTGGGTTGAAGCTTAAATTAATTTATTTCACCTCTGGATGGTAACTGCAGCAGGGCCCTGGAAGCTAAGGACCACACAAGACTGGGCGATCTCGGACTTCCCTGGTGGTGCAGTGGTTAAGAATCCGCCTGCCAATGCAGGGGACACGGGTTCAAGCCCTGGTCCGGGAAGATCCCACATGCCGCGGAGCAACTAAGCCCGTGCGCCACCACTACTGAAGCCCGCATGCCCTAGAGCCCATGCTCCACAACAAGAGAAGCCACTGCAATGAGAAGCCTGCGCACCGCAACGAAGAGTAGCCCCCACTCGCCACAACTAGAGAAAGCCCATGCACAGCAATGAAGACCCAATGCAACCAAAAATAAATAAATAAATAAATAAATTTATTTTAAAAAAAGATTGGGCGATCTCTCCTTTCTAGCTCTGCTCCCACTGTTACTTAACAAAAGGCCCTTGGGGTACAATTGTTAGACCAAGAGATTTATTTTTACACCTGGGGCTCTTCTAGATTTGGATCCATCATACCAGTCCACACTGCCACTAAAAGTTCAGCTTCTTTTTGTCTCATCAGCAAAATCTTTCACCTCTGGTAGGCCTGCTTTTCTGCCTACCTATATGCAGACTAGGCAGTTGATTCAAGGTAGAAAGGGGCTCTTTGCTCACCTTTGAAGAACTCATCCTTCTCTGGAATTGGGTTCATTTAGACTTCTTTGCATCCACTGCTCTTTGATGGCTCTAAAGAATAGTATGAAGTTTAGTTTATCTGGTGTTTTCTGATTGTTTTGATGAGAGCGGTGGTGTTTTGAGACCTCCTGCTTCGTAACCATAATGGAACTCAGAATAGCATTAAGATTCTTTGTCTTCTGCTTTCAACCTTCCTTTTCAACCTTATCTCGTTTTATCCTTCTAATCACACCCCACTACCTGCCTTTCATTCTTTTGGCACACTTGTATACCTCTGTACCTTTGCACTTACTCTTCTTCCTGCCTTGATCATCTTGCTTCTCTTCTTCATTTTACAACTTTGTCCTTTAAGACTCAGCTCAAATGACACCTCTTCTGTGCCACAGATCCTTCTACTATACTTCGTGCCTGCCTTTACTCTTGCAGTTATCACACTATATTATGATTGTTTATATTATATGTTGCTTCTTTTATACTAAGGACTTTTCAAAGGCAAGGACCACATATGCATTTTGTATCCTGAGCACCAAACTTAATACTTGAGAATTAGTAGGTGTTTAATAAAATGATTTTTATTAGGAAAATAAATCTTAGACATAGGAACAAGAATATTTCTTCAACCAAAAATACTGTATCCTGATATGAAGCTCTTGTAGACAATATTTGAAGTTATGGCCCAGTTCATAGGTATTCTACCTTATGTGAGAAATGCTCCATCACCCAGAAGTGAGCTCCAGTGGCTACGGCAGTACTTTATTACTGTATCAGTCTGCATTCAGTTGGGGAAAGAGAGCTACTGTAAGTATTATAGGAGTGAGGGGTTTAATATGTTAATTATGGCTTACACAAATGTGGGAGAACTGGAGAACTGAGGGTCTGGAAAATTTTTATCATACACTGGACATTTTATATAAAAGAAGAATAGAGAATGAACTGATAAATCTGTCATAGAAAGATTAGGAAAATAGGCATTAATGATTTAAGCCTGAGGTGGGTGGAAAGCCAGAGTTTGCAGAGAAGCCCTCAAAACTGCATCTAGCTGTCAGAGTGGGACCTCAGTAAGGGAGCCTAAGGAAGGACCTGTGAGGCATGCCATGGGGATGAAGTGGGAGCTTTAGGAGAGGTCTGTGGAAGCACTGCGTGTCTTGAGAATAATGGCTTCTGCTTCATTTCCATTTTATAAATCCCTTCCATAAAAGAGAAAATCATATTTTCTCTTATTGGCAGCCTTTTACTCAGAACCACACAGGGAAGGGAATTATGGGAGACTTAATTTTCTGCCTTAGACAAAAGTAGTTGGTGGTACCAGTTGACCACGGACAGTCCAGCACAGTTCATCTCTTTGCCAGCCTGACGTACATATGTTCCCATTTTAACCCTATTTAACTTCCAAATAAAGATAATGACATTAGGCTTCCCTGGTGGCGCAGTGGTTGAGAGTCCGCCTGCCGATGCAGGGGACACGGGTTCGTGCCCCGGTCCGGGAAGATCCCACATGCCGCGGAGTGGTTGGGCCTGTGAGCCATGGCCTCTGAGCCTGCGTGTCCGGAGCCTGTGTTCCGCAACGGGAGAGGCCACAACAGTGAGAGGCCCGCGTACCGCAAAAAAAAAAAAAAAAAAAGATAATGACATTGTACTTCCACCTTACATGATGCAATGATCCCTTACAAAACTAAAAGCATACTAACCATCTCCCCAAAAGAGGGGACTCTGTGTTACACATTGCACTTTATTCATTTCTGGGTGATATTTATTTACTCCCCTAGCTGAGTCACATTCCGTCTTTGATATCCTGAAACCTAAATACTGAGATATAGAGTCAGCCCTAAGTAACACACCTTATATTAGAGCGTATGGGAATGGTAAAGGGAGGGGAAAAAAAAGAAATAGTTAATCTATTCAGGTATATTCATAACAAAGCAGGAAGAATATAACACTATTGCAGTCCTCATTTCTGCACCTGCCACGTGATCATGGATGGTATTTGTCATTTCTTTCTTTCTCTAGCTATTTCATATTCCATTTGCCCTCATTAACCATGTTGGTTGTATGGTGACCCAAACCTTCATTCTAAAAGCATGTGTGCCAATAATGGTCATGCCTATATTGTTTCCTGTAATTTTCCATTAACTTTCCATTGTAAACAAGTGTAATAGCGGATCTTCTGGGTTCTAAGAAATGTCTTTCCTTCCTCCATTGTGTATTTCATTTATTTCTTTTAATTTATTTTATTTTTGGCTGCCTTGGATCTTCGCCACTGCACATGGGCCCTCTCTAGCTGCGGTGAGCAGGGGCCACTCCTTGCTGCAGTGCGCAGGCCTCTCACTGCGATGGCTTCTCTTGTTGCGGAGCACAGGCTCTAGGTGCATGGGCTTCAATAGTTGCGGCACGCAGGCTCAGTAGTTGTGGCACAGGGGCTTAGTTGCTCCACAGGATGTGGGATCTTCCCAGACCAGGGATCGAAACCGTGTCCCCTGCATTGGCAGGTGGATTCTCAACTACTGCGCCACCAGGGAATCCCCCCTCCATTGTGTACTTAAAATCCCATTTCCTAAGACTATACTTTCAGGGATCAACCAAAATTACTCTACCCAGCAAGGATCTCACTTAGATTTGACAGAGAAATTAAAACCTTACAGACAAGCAAAAGCTAAGAGAACTCAGCACCACCAAACCAGCTTTACAACAAATGCTAAAGGAACTTCTCTAGGCAGGAAACACAAGAGAAGGAAAAACTTACAATAAAAAACCCAAAACAATTAATAAAATGGTAATAGGAACATACATATTGATAATTACCTTATATGTAAATGGATTAAATGCTCCAACCAAAAGACATAGACTGGCTGAATGGATACAAAAACAAGACCCTTATATATGCTGTCTACAAGAGACCCACTTCAGACCTTGGGACACATACAGACTGAAAGTGAGGGGATGGAAAAAGATATTCCATGCAAATGGAAATCAAAAGAAAGCTGGAGTAGCAATTCTCATATCAGACAAAATAGACTTTAAAACAAAGACTGTTACAAGAGACAAAGAAGGACACTACATAATGATCAAGGGATCAATCCAAGAAGAAGATAAAACAATTGTAAATATTTGTGCACCCAACATAGGAGCACCTCAATACATAAGGCAAATACTAACAGCCATAAAAGGGGAAATCAACAGTAACACATTCATAGTAGGGGACTTTAACACCCCCCACTTTCACCAATGGACGGATCATCCAAAATGAAAATAAATAAGGAAACAAGCTTTAAATGATATATTAAACAAGATGGACTTAATTGATATTTATAGGACATTCCATCCAAAAACAACAGAATACACATTCTTCTCAAGTGCTCATGGAACATTCTCCAGGATCATATCTTGGGTCACAAATCAAGCCTTGGTAAATTTAAGAAAATTGACATCATATCAGGTATCTTTTCCGACCACAACGCTATGAGACTAGATATCAATTCCAGGAAAAAATCTGTAAAAATACAAACACATGGAGGCTAAACAATACACTGCTTAATAACGAAGAGATCACTGAAGAAATCAAAGAGGAAATTAAAAAATACCTAGAAGCAAATGACAATGAAAACACGATGACCCAAAGCCTATGGGATGCAGCAAAAGCAGTTCTAAGAGGGAAGTTTATAGCAATACAATCCTACCTTAAGAAACAAGAAACATCTCAAATAAACAACCTAACCTTACACCTAAAGCAATTAGAGAAAGAAGGACAAAACCCCCCCAAAGTTAGCAGAAGGAGAGAAATCATAAAGATCAGATCAGAAATAAATGAAATGAAGGAAACAATAGGAAATAATCAGTAAAACTAAAAGCTGGTTCTTTGAGAAGATAAACAAAATTGATAAACCATTAGCCAGACTCATCAAAAAACAAAAGGGAAAAGACTCACATCAATAGAATTAGAAATGAAAAAGTAACAACTGACACTGCAGAAATACAAAGGATCATGAGAGATTACTACAGGCAACTATATGCCAATAAAATGGACAACCCGGAAGAAATGGACAAATTCTTAGAAATGCACAACCTTCCGAGACTGAACCAGGAAGAAATAGAAAATATGAACAGACCAATCACAAGCACTGAAATTGAAACTGTGATTAAAAATCTTACAACAAACAAAAGCCCAGGACCAGATGGCTTCACAGGCAAATTCTATCAAAACTTTAGAGAAGAGCTAACACCCATCCTTCTCAAACTCTTCCAAAATATAGCAGAGGGAGGAACACTCCCAAACTCATTCTACGAGGCCACCAACACCCTGATACCAAAACCAGACAAAAATGTCACAAAGAAAGAAAACTACAGGCCAGTATCACTGATGAACACAGATGCAAAAATCCTCAACAAAATACTAGCAAACAGAATCCAACAGCACATTAAAAGGATCATACACCCTGATCAAGTGGGGTTTATCCCAGGAATGCAAGGATTCTTCAATATATGCAGATCAAGCCATGTGATACACCATATTACCAAATTGAAGGAGAAAAACAATGTGATCATCTCAATAGATGCAGAGAAAGCTTTTAACAAAATTGAACACCCATTTATGATAAAAACCCTCCAGAAAAAAAAAAAAAAAAAAGGAAAAAAAAAAAAAAAAAACCCTCCAGAAAGTAGACACAGAGGGAACTTTCCTCAACATAATAAAGGACATATATGACAAACCCACAGCCAGCATCATCCTCAATGGTGAAAAACTGAAAGCATTTCCACTAAGATCAGGAACAAGACAAGAAATTGTTAGTTATTCCCAGGTACTCAAGCTTAACACATTGCATCCAAAATCTCTGTATCCATATCAATAAATTTGGATTAATCCAACATTACATTTCTTCTGCTCTGGTCTTAGGATTTCTACTACACTTTACTTAGGTTTTGCAGATACAAAAAGACAAAATCTTGAAATTCTTGTGGTGTGTACAAAACCTCTTCTAGGGTCAGACTTAGTGTTCATCTCTCTGGGGCCTGCTGAGATTTAAGTCTAGTTCTAAGTTTAGAAGCAATAAGAGGTGGTGGGTGGGTCATTGTTCTCCTGCTAGGTGACTACCTCAAGAGAGATCATGAAAGGTTCTTTCGGCAAGAGGATGCCAACTTTTTCAGAGAGAAAAGACTGCCTCTATTGGCAAGGAAGGTAGGATGACCAACTATCTTGGTTTGCCCAGGACTGAGGGGTTTCCTGGGGTACAGGACTTGCAGTGCTAGAACCGGAATAGTCTTGGGCAAACTGGGAAGGTTGGTCGACTAGTAGATATGTTGTATTGTTCTGTTGTCAACTTGGTTAAGGCTGGGAACTGCCCCTCCCAGAATTCTCTTCTTTGTATGGTTCTAGGCGAGAGCTTGTCCATAGAAGAAATTGTGTGAGATTGAGAGGTGGAAGTAAAGCGATGGCCATTTCTTCCTGGAGGTTTTGCAGGCAGATGCAGTGATAGACACAGAGGAGGCTGGTGTTGTCGTGCTTGTCCTTGCTCTTTTCCATTCCACATCCAGCTCTTCCACCTGAGTGCTGGCCCTCCTGACCGACAGTGGCTCCAGGTCCACCACCATTCCGTTGGCAGCTGACCCACAGAGGTGGTGTGCTACCCAAAGGCAATAGCTCCCTGTGGACTTATCCACAAGCTCTCTTAATAATCATAGTGGTTTTACTGCCTTAACATTAATATGATACCTTACATGGCTGTGAATTCAATTAGCATTGTTATTCAAGCATATGCAGGCTCACACTTTGGGCTTGGTTTTCAGAAATATTGATTCAGTGGCTGTAAGTGATACGGACATTCAGGGCATCCATTATTTGAAGTCCTGTTCTAGTTGTCTATGAAAATCATCTCCAACTCTGCCCTTGCCACAGCTATGGGAGACATCCTAGTTCACTTCCAGGAAAAATTCCCTCTTTTGACTACATTACTGTAATTGAGCTTCTCCTGTGTATATCGAGGCATAAGAAAATAGGTTACTTACAAAGGAACAAAAATTATGCTGGTTGCAGAATTCTCTTTTGCAGTACTAAATAGAAAATGACGGAGTGGTAGTTCTTAACCTGCGTGTACTTTCTGGTGTCTTTGAGTCCCTTGAAATAATATGCAAACTTATGTGTGTTGATACAAGTTGCTATTCCTGGAAATAGAATTCATATCTTCTTTTAAATTTTATTTATTTTTTTATACAGCAGGTTCTTATTAGTCATCAATTTTCTACACATCAGTGTATAATGTCAATACCAATCGCCCAATTCGTCACACCACCATCCCCACCCCCCCACGGCTTTCCCCCGTTGGTGTCCATACATTTGTTCTCTACATCGGTGTCTCAACTTCTGCCCTGCAAACCGGTTCATCTGTACCATTTTTCTAGTTTCTACATACATGCGTTAATATACGATATATGTTCTTCTCTTTCTGACTTACTTCACTCTGTATGACAGTCTCTAGATCCATCCACGTCTCAACAAATGACCCAATTTCGTTCCTTTTTATGGCTGAGTAATATTCCATTGTATATTTGTACCACAACTTCTTTATCCATTCATGTCGATGGGCACTTAGGTTGCTTCCATGACCTGGCTATTGTAAATAGTGCTGCAATGAACATTGGGGTGCATGTGTCTTTTTGAATGATGGTTTTCTCTGGGTATAGGCCCAGTAGTGGGATTGCTGGATCATATGGTAATTCTATTTTTAAGGAACCTCCATACTGTTCTCCATAGTGGCTGTATCAATTTACATTCCCACCAACAGTGCAAGAGGGTTCCCTTTTCTCCACACCCTCTCCAGCATTTGTTGTTTGTAGATTTTCTGATGATGCCCATTATAACTGGTGTGAGGTGATACCTCATTGTAGTTTTGATTTGCATTTCTCTAATACTTAGTGATGTTGAGCAGCTTTTCATGTGCTTCTTGGCCATCTGTATGTCTTCTTTGGAGAAATGTCTATTTAGGTTTTCTGCCCATTTTTGGATTGGGCTGTTTCTTTCTTTACTATTGAGCTGCATGAGCTGTTTATATATTTTGGAGGTTGATTCTTTTGCAAATATTTTCTCCCACTCTGAGGGTTGTCTTTTCGTCTTGTTTATGGTTTCCTTTGCTGTGCAAAAGCTTTTACGTTTCATTAGGTCCCATTTGTTTATTTTTGTGTTTATTTCCATTACTCTAGGAGGTGGATCACAAAAGATTTTGCTGTGACTTATGTCAAAGAGTGTTCTTCCTATGTTTTCCTCTAAGAGTTTTATAGTGTCCGGTCTTACATTTAGGCCTCTAATCCATTTTGAGCTTATTTTTGTGTATGGTGTTAGGGAGTGTTCTAATTTCATTCTTTTACATGTAGCTGTCCAGTTTTCCCAGCACCACTTATTGAAGAGACTGTCTTTTCTCCATTGTATATCATTGCCTCCTTTGTCATAGATTAGTTGACCATAGGTGGGTTTATCTCTGGGCTTTCTGTCCTGTTCCATTGATCTATGTTTCTGGTTTTGTGCCAGTACCAGATTGTCTTGATTACTGTCACTTTATAGTATAGTATGAAGTCAGGGAGTCTGATTCCTCCAGCTCCGTTTTTTTCCCTCAAGACTGCTTTGGCTATTTGGGGCCTTTTGTGTCTCCATACAAATTTTAAGAGTTTTTGTTCTAGTTCCATAAAAAATGCCATTGGTAATTTGATAGGATTGCATTGAATCTGTAGATTGCTTTGGGTAGTATAGTCATTTTCACAATATTGATTCTTCCAATCCAAGAACATGGTATATCTCTCCATCTGTTGGTATCATCTTTAATTTCTTTCATCAGTGTAGTTTTCTGCATACAGGTTTATTGTCTCCCTAGGTAGGTTTATTCCTAGGTATTTTATTCTTTTTGTTGCAGTGGTAAATGGGAGTGTTTCCTTAATTTCTCTTTCAGATTTTTCATCATTAGTGTATAGGAATGCAAGACATTTCTGTGTATTAATTCTGTATCCTGCAACTTTACCAAATTCATTGATTAGCTCTAGTAGTTTTCTGGTGGCATTTTTAGGATTCTCTTTGTATAGTATTGTGTCATCTGCACACAGTGACAGTTTTACTTCTTCTTTTCCAATTTGTATTCCTTTTATTTCTGTTTCCTCTCTGATTGCCGTGGCTAGGACTTCCAAAACTATGTTGAATAATAGTGGTGGGAGTGGACATCCTTGTCTTGTTCCTGATCTCAGAGGAAATGCTTTTAGTTTTTCACCATTGAGAATGATGTTTGTTGTATATGGCCTTTACTATGTTGAGGTAGGTTCCCTCTATGCCCACTTTCTGGAGAGGTTTTATCATAAATGGGTGCTGAATTTTGTCAAAAGCTTTTTCTGCATCTCTTGAGATGATCATATGGTTTTTATTCTTCAGTTTGTTAATATGGTGTATCACATAGATTGATTTGCGTATATTGAAGAATCCTTGCATCCCTGGTTTAAATCCCACTTGATCGTGGTGTATGATCCTTTTAATGTGTTGTTGGATTCTGTTGGCTAGTATTTTGTTGAGGATTTTTGCATCTATGTTCTTCAGTGATATTGGTCTATAATTTTCTTTTTTTGTAGTATCTTTTTCTGGTTTTGGTCTCAGGGTGATGGTGGCCTCATAGAATGAGTTTGCGAGTGTTCCTTCCTCTGCAATATTTTGGAAGAGTTTGAGAAGGATGGGTGTTAGCTCTTCTCTAAATGTTTGATAGAATTCATCTGTGAAGCCATCTGGTCCTGGACTTTTATTTGTTGGAAGATTTTAAATCACAGTTTCAATTTCATTACTTGTGATTGGTCTGTTCATATTTTCTGTTTCTTTCTGGTTCAGTCTTGGAAGGTTATACCTTTCCAAGAATTTGTCCGTTTCTTCCAGGTTATCCCTTTTGCTGACGTAGAGTTGCTTGTACTAGTCTATTAGGATGCTTTGTATTTCTGCGGTGTCTGTTGTAACTTCTCCTATTTCATTTCTAATTTTATTGATTTGAGTCCTCTCCCTCTTTTTCTTGATGAGTCTGGCTAATGGTTTATCAGTTTTGTTTATCTTCTCAAAGAACAAGCTTTTAGTTTTATTGGTCTTTGCTATTGTTTTCTTTGTTTTTATTTCATTTATTTCTGCTCTGATCTTTATGATTTCTTTCCTTCTGCTCACTTTGCGTTTTGTTTGTTCTTCTTTCTCTAGTTCCTTTAGGTGTAAGGTTAGATTGTTTATTTGAGATTTTTCTTGTTTCTTGAGGTAAGCTTGTATAGCTATAACTTCCCTCTTAGAACTGCATTGGCTGCATCCCATAGGTTTTGGATCGTCGTGTTTTCATTGTCATTTTTCTGTAGGTATTTTTTGATTTCCTCTTTGGTTTCTTCAGTGATCTCTTGGTTATTTAGTAATGTAGCGTTTAGCCTCCATGTGTTTGTGTTTTTTATGTTTTTTTCCCTGTAATTCATTTCTAATCTCATAGTGTTGTCAGAAAAGATGTTTGATATGATTTCAATTTTCTTAAATTTACTGAGGCTTGATTTGTGACCCAAGATGTGATCTATCCTGGAGAATGTTCCATGCACACTTGACAAGAAAGTGTAATCTGCTGTTTTGGGATGGAATGTCCTATAAATATCAATTAAATCTATCTGGTCTATTGTGTCATTTAAAGCTTCTGTTTCCTTATTCATTTTCTGTCTGGATGATCTGTCCCTTGGTGTAAATGAGGTGTTAAAGTCCCCCACTATTATTGTGTTACTCTCTATTTCCTCTTTTATAGCTGTTAGCAGTTGCCTTATGTATTGAGGTGCCCCTATGTTGGGTGCATATATATTTATAATTGTTATATCTTCTTTTTGGATTGATCCCTTGATCATTATGTAATGTCCTTCCTTGTCTCTTGTAACATTCTTTATTTTAAAGTCTATTTTATCTGATATGAGTATTGCTACTCCAGCTTTCTTTTGATTTCCATTTGCATGGAATATCTTTTTCCATCCCCTCAGTTTCAGTCTGTATGTGTCCCTAGGCCTGAAGTGGGTCTCTTGTAGACAGCATATGTATGGGTCTTGTTTTTGTATCCATTCAGATAGCTTGTGTCTTTTGGTTGGAGCATTTAATCCTTCACATTTCAGGTAATTATCGATATGTATGTTCCTATGACCATTTTCTTAATTGTTTTAGGTTAGTTTTTGTAGGTCCTTTTCTTCTCTTGTGTTTCCCAGTTAGAGAAGTTCCTTTAGCATTTGTTGTAGAGCTGGTTTGGTGGTGCTGAATTCTCTTAGCTTTTGCTTGTCTGTAAAGCTTTTGATATCATTATTCTGAATTCTTTTCCTGGAAAGTGCCTATCTCCACTTTGTTTAGTTGTTTTACTGGGGTTTTATCTTGTTCCTTCATCTGGTACACAGCCTTCTGCCTTTTCATCTTGTCTGTCTTTCTGTGAATGTGGTTTTGTTTCACAGGCTGCAGGATTGTAGTTCTTCTTGCTTCTGCTGTCTGCCCTCTGGTGGATCAGGCTATCTAAGAGGCTTAAGCAAACTTCCTGATGGGAGGGACTGGTGGTGGGTAGAGCTGACTGTTGCTCTGGTGGGCAGAGCTCACTAAAACTTTAATCCACTTGACTGCTGATGGGTGGGGCTGGGTTCCTTCCCTGTTGGTTGTTTGGCCTGAGGCAACCCAACACTGGAGCCTACCTGGGCTCTTTGGTGGGGCTAATGACAGACTCTGGGAGGGCTCACGCCAAGGAGTACTTCCCAGAACTTCTGCTGCCAGTGTCCGTGTCCCCACGGTGAGCCGCAGCCACCCCCTGCCTCTGCAGGAGACCCTCCAACACTAGCACGTAGGTGTGGTTCAGTCTCCCCCGGGGTCACTGCTCCTTCACCTGGGTCCCGATGCGCACACTACTTTGTGTGTGACCTCCAAGAGTGGAGTCTCTGTTTCCCCCAGTCCTGTCAAAGTCCTGCAGTCAAATCCCACTAGACTTCAAAGTCTGATTCTCTAGGAATTCCTCCTCCCGTTGCCGGACCCCTAGGTTGGGAAGCCTGACGTGGGGCTTGGAACCTTCACTCCAGCGGGTGGACTTCTGTGGTATAAGTGTTCTCCAGTCTGTGAGTCACCCACCCAGCGGTTATGGGATTTGATTTTACTGTGATTGTGCCCCTTCTTATGTCTCTTTGTGGCTTCTCCTTTGTCTTTGGATGTGGGGTATCTTTTTTGGTGAGTTCCAGTGTCTACCTGTCAATGATTGTCCAGCAGCTAGTTGTGATTCTGGTGTTCTCACAAGAGGGAGTGAGAGCACATCCTTCTACTCCACCATCTTGGTTCCTCCTCCCAGAATTCATATCTTTCATCATATTTTTGAAAATAATTTCCATTACCATTCTTTGTTTCATTTGAAAATATGAATTCTTATAGTATTTCGAACGTTTTCACTATTATATTTGTTGTGATCTGTGATCAGTTATATTTGATGTTACTATTATGATTGTTTTGGGCACCTCAAACCATGCCCATGTAAGACAGTGAACGTAATTGATAAATGTTTTGCGTGTTCAACTGGCATTTCCCCCATCTCTCTCCCTCTTCTCGGTCCTCCCTGTTCCCTGAGACATAGCAATATTGAAATTAGGCTAATTTATAACCCTACAATGCCTCTAAGCGTTCAAGTGAAAGGAAAAGTTGCGCATCTCTTACCTTACATCAGAAGCTAGAAATGATTAAGCTTGGTGAAGAGAGCAGGTAGAAAGCTGAGATGGGCCAAAAGCTAGGCTTCCTGCACCAGTGGTTAGCCACGTTGTGAATGCAAAGAAAAAGTTGTTGAAGGAAATTAAAAGTCCTACTCCAGTGAACACACAAATGATAAGAAAGCAAAGCAGCCTTATTGCTGATATGGAGAAAGTTTTACTGGTCTGGTTAGAAGATCAAACCACAACATCAAACCACAGCATTCCCTTCAGCTAAAACCTAATCCAGAGCAAGACCCTAACTCTTCAATTTTGTGAAGGCTGAGAGAGGTGAGGAAGCTGCAGAAGAAAAGTTTGAAGCTAGCAGAGGTTGGTTCACGAGGCCTAAGGAAAGAAGCCATCTCCATAATATAAAAGTGCAAGGTGAAGCAGCAAGTGCTGATGCAGAAACTACAGCAAGTTATCCAGAAGATCTAGCAAAGATAATTAATGAAGGTGGCTACACTAAGCAACAGATTTTCAATGTAGACAGAGCTGCCTTATACTGGAAGAAGATGCCATCTAGGACCCTCATAGCTAAAGAGGAAAAGTCAATGCCTGGCTTCAAAGCTTCAAAGGATAGGCTGATTCTCTTGTAAGGGGCTAATGCAGCTGGTGACCTGAAGTTGAAGCCAATGCTCATTTACCATTCTGAAAATCCTAAGGCCCTTGAGAATTATGCTAAATCTATTCTGCCTAGGCTTTATAAGTAGAGCAACAAAGCCTGGATGAAAGCACATTTATTTACAAATACTGAATATTTTAGCCCACTTTTGAGACCTACTGCTCAGAAAAAAAAGATTCTTTTCCAAATATTACTGCTCATTGACAATGCACTTGGTCACCCAAGAGCTCTGATGGAAATGGACAATGAGATTAATGTCATTTTCATGCCTGCTAGCACAACATTCATTCTGCAGCCCATGGGTCAAGGAGTAATTTTGACTTTCAAGTATTATTATTTAAGTAATACATTTCTTTTTTTTTCTTAAATAGTCAGCACAGCACCTGACATTTTTTAAAATTAATTAATTAGTTTATTTATGGCTGTGTTGGGTCTTCGTTTCTGTGCGTGGGCTTTCTGTAGTTGCGGCGAGCGGGGGCCACTCTTCATCGCGGTGCACGGGCCTCTCACTATTGCGGCCTCTCTTGTTACAGAGCACAGGCTCCAGACGCGCAGGCTCAGTAATTGTGGCTCACGGGCCCACTTGCTCCGCAGCATGTGGGATCTTCCCAGACCAGGGCACGAACCCGCGTCCCCTGCATTGGCGGGCAGATTCCCAACCACTGTGCCACCAGGGAAGCCCCAAAGTAATACATTTCATAATGCTTTATCTTAGGCAGAAAGTGATTCCTCTGATGGATCTGGGCAAAGGAAATTGAAAACCTCCTGGAAAGGATTCACCATTCTAGACGCTATTAAGAGCATTCATTGATTCATGGGATGAGATCAAAATATCAGCATTAACAGGAGTTTGGAAGAAGTTGATTCCAACCCTCATGGATGACTTTGAGGGGTTCAAGACTTCAGTGGAAGAAGTAACTGTATATGTGGTGGAAATAGCAAGTGTACTAGAATTAGAGGTGGAGCCTGAAGATGTGACTGAATTGCTGCAATCTCATGATAAAACTTTAATTTATGAGGAATTACTTCTTCTGGATGAGCAAAAAAAATGGTTTCTTAAGATGGAATCTAATCCTGGTAAAGATGCCATGAAGATTGTTGAAATGACAGCAAAGGATTTAGAATATCACATAAACTTAGTTGATAAAGCAGCAGTAGGGTTTGATTGACTCCAGTTTTGAAAGAAGTGCTACTGTGGGTAAAATGCTATCAAACCGTATTGCGTGGCTACAGAGAAATCATTCATGAAAGGAAGAGTCAGTCAGTGCAGGAGACTTCATCGTTGTCCTATTCTTAAAAACTGCCCCAGCCACCCCAGCCTTCAGTAGCCACCACCCTGACTGGTCAGCAGCCCTCAACATCAAGGCAAGACCCTCCGCCAGCAAAAAGATTACGACTCACTGAAGGCTCAGATGATGGTTAGCATTTTTTAGCAATAAGACATTTTAAAATTAAGGTATGTACATTATTTTTAGACATAATGCTATTGCACATTTAATGGACTACAATGTAGTGTAAACATTAGTTTTGTATGCACTGGGAAGCCAAAAAATGTGTGTGACACGCTTTATTGCAATACTTGCTTTATTGCAGTTGTCTAGAACCAAACCCACAATATCTCCAAGGTATGCCTGTGTTATTTTCTGTTGTTGTTGAATCTGCATAGCTGACATTGATAGAAGTTCAACATTGCTTTTTTCAAGTGTTCATTTTTGGGACTTGAAATCTTGAATAAGCATCAATGGGCTTCATGTGAATTCTTCATATATTTTTCACTTAATGTATTTTGCATTTCAGCAAGTGACACATTCTCCTAGATAGTGATTTGACAGGCGAGAGAGCATACAAAGACCTCATCTTGTAGCAAAAACCTATTGATCATGTTTTATAATTGAAGGAAGATTGTGCAGACTATTGCCAGTTCCTTTCCGTTTTTCTACCATTTTTCAACCCAGAGATGCTTCTTTTTTCCTTCCAAGGAGATAGTAACAGTACCCCAGAAGCCTTCTGCCTGCCCCTCCAAATTATTTCCTCCTCCTCTTTCCTTCTTCCCACAGATAACTTCTGTCCTGAATTCTGCCATCATGGATTTAATTTTGCTTGTTTTTAAATTTCATATAAATGGAGTCACTCAGTATATTTTCAAGAAAGATGAAAAGCAGTCTCTGACATCTAAGAACTGATCTGACACAACTTCTAGGCCATGGTTTATTAGGAACTGGCTTGGTCAAATAGTTGGACTTCCTTGTCCACCCCATCTCTGCCTTTAAAAGCCTTCCATTTTGCACAGCTCCTTGGAGCTCCTCTCTGCTTGCTAGATGGAGTGCTGCCTGATTTATAAATTGTTAAATGAAGCCAATTAGATCTTCAGTAAAAAAGCAAATAGTTAAAAAAAAAAGAAAGAAAAAGAAACTGGCTTGGTGCTCACCACTAGGACATGTTGGTCTCTTATTGGGTATAAATGATCTCACCAAATACAAACACAAGACAAGATTACTCTTTAACCATGATGAACTGAGAAAAGACAAGGCCACTTTATAATTTTGTTTGAGCACAGAAAATATCAAGGTCACTGTGCAAACCACAAAATACCCAATACCCACCTCTTGTTTAATATGAGTTGATTGCTGCTTCTTACAAGTAGCTTTAGTCTCACTTCTAGTCTTCCTTCCTTTTAGATAAGATTTATTAAGATACCCAGTTATAGAATCATCCCTGCTTGCTGACAGCACCCAGTCCAGAGCAAACCCCTGTTTCCTTGGACTCTTCCCAAAATCACCTAACCAAAACCTGAATCATGAAAGTACTTTCTAATACTCTTTTACTGAGACATCCCCCATTTCCCACGTTGTGTGTCTTCCCTTGATTAAATGAGTAATGAATTCACCATGTTCAACTACAACTATATTCCTGGTAGTCTTCAGCTGGAGGGTATTGACAGTATTCTTTTGTGTCTGGTTTCTTTCCTTTAACATTCATGAGTTTCATGTTGTTGCATTTCACAGTAGTTCATTTTTGTTATTTAATGTGACACTATAGTTACACAACTATTTGGACATTTGAGTTGTTTATAGTTTTAGGGATGTTTTAATGTTGATATGCAGTATCCTTGTACATGTCTTTTGATGAAAATGAGTATGCATTTTTGTTGAGAATATGCCTAAGATTTACATTAGGAGTTCCGAAGACCACTCACAGTAATCCAAAATTCTTATGCTTACAGTTGCAGTTGATTATAGCAAAAGGATATAAAGTAAAATCTACAAAGCGAAAAGGCATATGGGGGAAACTCTGGAGGAAACCAGGTACTGTCTTTCAAATGTCCCTCACAGTGGAGTCACACAGGATTTGCTTCATTCACCCAGCAACATGTGTGACAACACATGTGAATTGTTGCCAACCAGGGAGCTCACCAGAGCTTTTGAATCCAGGGTTTTTATTAGGGGTTGGTCATGTAGACATGTAGACCCCCCCAGAGAAAAAACAGATGTTCACCGTAAATAAATTACTAACATAAACTATCTGCTGAAACTGGTACAGGCTGGCCCAAGGCCTCAGACATGGAAAAACATTCTTATAGACAGAACATTCCAAGCTCAGATCCCAGGAGCCAGCCAAGAACCAGTCCTGAAAATAGGCCTTTCTTGGAAATGTGCAACATTTGAGCAAGCTTAGGCCTGCTGAGTTATTCTTTTCCCTTACAGAATGAATGTATGGAGGGCATTTGTATGTACAAATTTAGCTGTTAATGCTAAAGAGTTTCCCAGAGTGATTATACTCTATCACTAGCAGGTGTATGAGAATTTCAGTTACTCTACATTGTCAATATTTGTTGGTCAATCTTTTAAAATTTTAGTCTTTCTTGTAGGAGCATAGTGATGTTTTATGACGGTTAAAATTTGTATTCCTTAATTACTAATGAGAGCTAACACTTT
Organism: Stenella coeruleoalba; assembly: GCF_951394435.1. Classification (NCBI taxonomy): domain Eukaryota; kingdom Metazoa; phylum Chordata; class Mammalia; order Artiodactyla; family Delphinidae; genus Stenella; species Stenella coeruleoalba. The sequence goes on from NC_137161.1 coordinate 73,599,212, forward strand.
ATATTATTTGCCACTAAACTATGTTATGAAATGCCATTTCAAGTCTCTTACCCAATTTTCTACTGAATCATTTGCTTTTTCCTTAATGATTTTTAGAAATTCTCTACATACTTTCATGTGTGGAGTTTATATGTATTTCACATATCCTTCTCCCACTTATCTGCCTTGCCTTTCTCTCCATTAAGGCTGTCTTTTCAAGAATAGAAGTTCCTGGGACTTCCCTGGCAGTCCAGTGGTTAAGACTCCATGCTCTCAATGCAGGGGGCACGGGTTCGATCCCCGGTCAGGGAACTAAGGTCCGCATGCTGCATGGCACCGCCAAAAACAAACAAACAAACAAAGAATAGAAGTTCCTATGCTCAAGCTAATGAATGGCTGCAGGTATGTCTGAGTATAGATCCCTTGTACTGAGATGTCTCTGGAAAGAATGAAATGAAGATTTATTACTTTTTTTGGTCTGCTCAGCATTTTTAAGCTTTGGAAATGGGCTGTCAGTCATGTAGCCCTGCCTTTCCTGTCGTGGGGATGAGGGGAATGAGGGGAGCAGGGAGTGGCTGGACTTGGGCTGGCCAATCAGATTACTCAGTATCCCTGGGCTTAGTGAATTGTCTGGGAGATCATATGAACCAAGGGGGCCAGAGTATTTTCATAGATTGATATAGATGCTGGGGGAAAGGGGTTCTCTTTCTTCTTACTGGGATTGGAAGCCAAAAGATGATGTAAACCTAGAGCTAATGGAGGCATCTTTCTCACCATTTGGAGAGAGCCTGTCTAAGGATGAAATCATTGTGATGATAAATTTGAGGACACTTGATAACATGAGGGAAGCATATCCTTTTTTGTTTCCTTGAGCTATTTTGATTTGGGTCTCTACTATTTACTGTGTATTTTGACTAATATAATACCAATTACCCAAATTTCTCCTGGTGTTAAAACTGATATTCCCTCTGAAAAGTGTTAAGCTGCTAATCAGAAACTAATGTGATTTTTTGAAAAATAAAAACACCTGTTTCTAATTTTTAAAAAGTTCCTAATTTTAATGCCTAGTAGTATCCTTTTCTTTATGTTTAGTGGTTTTGTTATACCATTTAATAAATCTTTTTCATAATCCAAGGCCATGAAGATATTCTCCTATGTTATCTATAAAAGCTTTATTGCTTTACTTTTCTTATTTCGATCTGTAGCCTACCTGGAATTGATTTTTTTTTATTGTGGTAAAAAATGCATAGCATAAAATTTACAATCTTAAGTATTTTTAACTGTACAGTTCAGTAATATTAAGTATATTGATATTGTTGTGAAAGAAATATCCAGAACTTTTTAATCCTGCAACATAAACTTTCTACCCATTAAACAACTCCCCATTTCTCCTGTCCCCTCAGCCCCTGACGGCCACTTTCTATCTCGAATTTGACTCTACTCTAGGTACCTAATAAAAGTGGAATCTTACAGTATTTGTCTTTCTATGACTGGTTTATTTCATTTAGCATAATGTCCTCAAGGTTCATCCATGTTGTAGCATATGACAGGATTTCCTTCCTTATGAAAACTGAATGATACTCATTTATATTTATATGCCATATTTTGTTAATTCATTCATCCATTGATGGATATCTGGGTTGCTTCTACCTTGTGAATAGTGTTGCTGTGAACATGGGTGTGCAAGTATCTCTTTGAGACCCTGCTTTCAATTATTTTGGATATATACCCAGAGATGGGATTGCTAGATTATATGGTAATCTTATTTTTAATTTTTTGAGGAACTGACATGCTGTTTTCCATAGCAGATGTACCATTTTACAATTGTACCAACAGTGTACAAGGGTTCTAATTTTTATACATCCTTGTCAACACTTGTTATTTTCTGTTGTTTTTTTTTTAATAGTAATCCTAATGGGATTACTAATGGGTGTGAGTGGTATCTCATTGTGGTTTTGATATGTATTTCTCTGATGATTAGTGATGTTGAGCATCTTTCCATATGTTTGTTGGCCGTTTGTATATCATCTTTGGAGAAATGTCTGTTCAAGTCCTTTGCCTATATATATATATTTTTTTTCTTTTTTTTTAATTTAGGCTGCATTGGGTCTTAGTTTCGGCATGTGGACTTCTTTTTTTTTTTTTTTGCGGTACGCGGACCTCTCACTGTTGTGGCATTGGCCTCTCCCGTTGCGGAGCACAGGCTCCGGACGCGCAGGCTCAGCGGCCATGGCTCACGGGCCCAGCCGCTCCGCGGCATGTAGGATCTTCCCGGACCGGGGCACGAACCCGTGTCCCCTGCATCGGCAGGCGGACTCTCAACCACTGCACCACCAGGGAAGCCTGCTAGATTACCTTTTTATCTGTGATGATGTTTCCTGTTTCATTTATACTATTGGTTATTTTTATGGTCTTTCTTTTTTGTTAAACCAGTTTTGCCTGAAGTTTTTGAAGTTTTTTAGTCTTTTAAAATCATCTTTTTGACTTTGTTGATTTTTATCTACTGTATCTGTGTTTTCTATTTTACCGATTTCTGCTTTTATCTTTGTTATTTCCTCTTTTTCATGTTTTTGGGTTTAATATGCCATTCTTTTTTTTTTTTTTTTTTTGCGGTATGTGGGCCCCTCACTGTTGTGGCCTCTCCCATTGCGGAGCACAGGCTCCGGACGCGCAGGCTCAACGGCCATGGCTAACGGGCCCAGCCGCTCCACGGCATGCGGGATCCTCCCGGACTGGGACACGAACCCGCATCCCCTGCATCAGCAGGCGGACTCTCAACCACTGCGCCACCAGGGAAGCCCTAATTTGCCATTCTTAATCTAACTTCTAGAGATGGATACTTAGATCATTGGTTTCAAACTTTATTCTTTTTTTTATTTTTTAAAATTTTGGGGAGGACTTCTCTGGTGGCGCAGTGGTTAAGAATCCACCTGCCAGTGCAGGGGACACAGGTTCGATCTCTGGTCTGGGAAGATCCCACATGCCTCAGAGCAACTAATCCTGAGCGCCACAACTACTAAGCCCTGCGCTCTAGAGCCAGGGAGCCACAACTACTGAAGCCCGCATGCTGCAACTACTGAAGCCCACACGCCTAGAGCCCGTATTCCACAACAAGAGAAGCCCCCGCTCGCCACAACTAGAGAATGCCCGCATGCAGCAACGAAGACTCAATGCAGCCAAAAATGAAATTAAAAATTAAAAAAAATTTTGGCCACACGACACGGCATGCAGGACCTTAATTCCCCGACCAGGGACCACCAGGGAAGTCTCTCAAGCTTTAGTCTGTCCTTAAATATTCATTTAAGGCTATAGATTTTCCTTACAGCAAGGCTGTATCAGCATTCTAGGTGTTTTTATGTGTAGTGTTTTTTTTCTATTTATTTCAAAATATTTGGCAATTTCCATTTTGATTTTTTTTGTTACTGTTTAGAAGTGTATTTCTCAATTTCCAAGCATCTAGGAATTTTCTAGTTGTCTTCTTATAACTAATTTCTACCTTAATACTCCTATGACCAGAGAATCTATTATGTTATTTTTATTAATACTTGCTTTTGCCCTAGCAAATTATAAATTTCAGTAAATCTTTTTCATTAACATGAAAGGAATATTTATTCTGCAGTTTTTGCTGACAGATACTATGTAATGACATTAGGTCAAGGTGGTTAATTGTAAAAATCTCTATAACCTTACCAATTTTCTTGTCACCTTGTTCTATCAGTTACTTAGACAAGTGTATTAAATCTCCTACTGTCACTGTGGTTTTATTTATTTATCCTTTTAGGTCTGTCAGTTTTTGCTTTAGATATTTTGAGACTAGGGTATTTAAAATATGCAAATTTAGAACTGTTATATATATCTAGTGAACTTAACCCATTACCATTTAGAAATGTCTTTATTTCTAAATATTCCTCTTACCTTAACGTCTGCTTTGTCTGATATAAGCATAGATATGCTAGCATTGTTTTGCATGGTATATCGTGTTAGGTCCTTTTCCTTTCAGTCTTCTTTTTTTTTATATTTAAGATGTGTCTCTTGTAAGCAGCATATCCAGTCTGACATTTTCTTTTATTTGAATTGGTTTGTTTTCATTTAATTTAAATTAATACTTATTTGATTTTAATCTGCCATTTTTCTATCTCCTCTGTATTTATGCTGCCTGTTATATGTTCCCTTTTCTCTCCTTTTTGGACACCTTTTGGGTTCACTAATTCTTTTTAATTTCATTTTTAATTCCATTAGCTTATAAATTATACATATCTTTTTTTACTGTTTTTCTCAGGGTTACCCTAGAGATTAAACATACCTTTTTGGCTGATTAAATCTTAACTAATTAAGTTAAGTAGTATTTTACTACTTTCCTATTTAAGGACCTTGGCACACTTTAGTATTTTAATATCCCCTCCAACCTTTTGTGCAAATTTTGGTTTATATTTTAATATCATATATAGGCGTACCTCATTTTATTGTGCTTTTGCAAATACTGTCTTTTTCATAAATTGAAGGTTCGTGCCAACCCTGCAGCTAGCAAGTCTATCAGCACCATTTTTCCAGCAGTGTTTGCTCAGTTCATGTCTCTGTGTCACATTTTGGTAATTCTTGCAATATTTCAAACCCTCCACCAGCAAAAAGATTGTGACTTGCTGAAGGCTCATATGATGGTTAGCATCTTTAAGCAATAAAATATTTTTTAATTAAAGTATGTACATTTTTTTTTAGACATAATGTGGTTGCACACTTAGGAGACTATAGTATAGTATACACATAACTTTTATATCACTAGGAAACCAAAAAATTTCTGTGATTTGTTTTATTGCAATATTTGCTTTATTTTGGCGGTCTGGAACTGAACCTGCAATATGTCTGAGATATGCCTCTGTGTGTGCGTGTGTGTGTTTCCATAATATATTTTTATTTTTGTATTATCAAGTCCATATTCTTTTATTGTTCTTTGTTTTGTATTTGTTTCTTCTTTTTTGGCATGCTGCGTGGCTTGTGGGATCTTAGTTCCCCGACCAGGGATCGAACCCGTACCCTCAGCAGTGAAAGTGCGGAGTCCTAACAACTGGACCACCAGGGAATTCCCAATATTCTTTTAACTTTATCCACATATTTACCCTTTCTACTGCATCTTCCTGAAACTTTCTGCCTCCATCTGTGATCATTTTCCTTCTTCCCAAAGAACCCCCTTTACTTTTTTCTTTTCTGTGAGTCAGTAGATGACAAATTCTTCCTGTTTTTGTTTGTTTGAAAATATCTTTTCTTTATCTTTTTACTTGAAAAGCATACTTACACTAATTCTAGAATTACACACGTTTATTTTCTTTCAGTAATTAAAGTTATTTCATTGTATCTAACTTCCATCTTGTCTCTTAACAGTTCTGGGTAATTCTCAGCTATCATATCTTTAGATATTGCTCCTGCCCTACTTACTCTTTTCTTCTAACATTGAAATAACACATATGTTAGAACTTTTCAACATAATTTATGTCTCTTATGTTCTTTTATTTTCCTTCTTTTTGACTTTCTGTGCTTCAGCTTAGATATTTTCTTCTACCCTATCTTCTAGTTCATTAATTTTCTACTCAATCATATGTAATATCTATGAAACCCCTCCTCTGAGTTCCTAGATTCTTTTTTTTTTTTGACTACACCTCACGACATGTGGGATCTTAGTTCCCTGACCAGGGATCAAACCCATGCCACCTGCAGTGGAAACATGGAGTCTTAACCACTGGATTGCCAGGGAATTCCCCTAGCTTCAGTTTTTAAAATATTTTTATAGAATTTACATCTAGTTCCTTTTCATAGTTGTCTGCTGAAATTCTCAATCATACTTCTGAGTTTCTTAAACATCTTAATTATAGTTATTAAATTAAATATCTGTGTTTGAGTACCCCATTACTTGGGTCTTCTGTGGGTCTGTTTCTTTTGCCTATTTTTCTTCTTGGTATCGAGTTACATCACTCTTCTCCTATATGTGTATATTTTTTAAAAACTGGACATATTTATTTGAAAATCTATAGAGCCAATTTGAAATCTTGGATGGTGTCTTCCTTTAGAGAGGATTTATTTATGTTTCTGGTAGGCAGTTAGGCTGAGGGTACTAACACTTTGAGATCAATTTAATCCAGTGTGGAAATATTTGAAGCTGTGCTGAAGTCTCTATAAAGGTTTGTCTGTTTCCAGTTTATCTTTAGTGTGTAGTCCCTTGGAGTCCCAACAAAAGCCTGGGGTATTTGCTTCTGTTTTAGTGGGTCCTACATTTCAATTTTCATCCCTTCCCACTTCAAAGTCATAAGTATGTCAGAAGTTTTGCTCAGCTTCTCATCCTGTCAGCCACTAATTTCAGAATGAGTAGCCCCAAGAGCCAGGACTGCCTTTCTAGGTTTTCCTTCTTTCCCAGTCTTTGCCTTGCAATTTCTTACTAAGCTTACTGAGTCTCTAGTACCTTAAGACAGCTTGTTGTTTGTTAGTTGGCTTCTATATTTTGTCCTGCTTTTCTGGTTGTTCTTAGTGTAAGGATAACTAAAAACATCTTGGTCTACCATTGTTGGAAAGGGAAGTACATTCTTGATAGTCTGGTAGTGTTTATTTTGGGGAATGTTAAAATGGTGGTTGATTTGTTTTAATTTCACTTTTATTTTGAAACAACACCAAACTAAAAGAAAAGTTTCAAGGACAGCACAGAGAGCTTTTTGTTTGCCTGAACCATATAAGAGTAGTAGGTTGCTGACTCAATGCCCCCATCACTTCTGTATACTTTAGTTTGTATTTCCTATAAACAGGACATTCACTTATAAAGCCACAATACAACCATCATAACTGATAGATTAACACCTTGTGTTTACTCCTGTCAATCATCAGACACCATTCAAGTTTTGCCACTTGTCCTAACATCATTTATTTTAGGAAAGTATCCAGGTCACGGTCACCTTTATAGAAAATTATAGCCGTCAGAGTCATGTTGCATGTAGTTATTATATTATTAGTTATTATGTCTCTTCAGTCTCTTTCTCTTTGGAAGAGTTCCTTAGTCTTCTCTTGACTTTTGTAATATTGACACTTTTAGAGTATAGGCTGGTTATTTTGTAGAAATTCCCTCAGTTTGCATTTGTCTGATGTTTCTTAATTCTATTCAGGTTATTCATTTTTGGCAGGAATATCTCAGAAATGATGCTGTATTCTACCCATTGCATCTTATCAGGTGGCACACAGTTTCAGTTTGTCTAATACTGATGATAATCAATTTGATAATTTATTAATATTTATGGTAATTTGATCGCCAGAATTATTCTCTGTGGTGACTCTTTTTCTTTACAATTAATTAGTATTTTTTGAGGAGGTTCTTTGAGACTATGTAAATATCCTCTTCTTCAACAAACTTTCAAAGTATTTATTTATATCACTGTAAACTCACAGTGTCCTATTTTACTCAAAGAGTTAACACCATTATTTTGATGCTCAAGTTGTCCAAAATCTGTTTGGTGGGAGCCCTTCCAAGCTGGCCGCTGTGTCCTTTAGACATGGCCCCATCTGCCTTTGAACACTTTCTTACTTTCTGGCATCACCAGATGTTCTCGGCTTATTTGGTAGTTTGTCTTAGCCCTGGTTCTGTTGTCTGGAGAATGGTATTATGAACCAAAGATCAGGATGCCAAGTGTGCTCATTGCAGGTGGGGTATTACTAACCCTAGACTCTCTCATTGGGCAGAGCTAGAGAGTACACACACACACATATTTTACATCTGTATTTATTTCTGTGTCTGTCTATATATGTTGCAAACTTTAAATTTATACCCATACTTTAATTCCAATACAACATCAGAGTTCTTTCTAGCTTTCTTTTAGTATTTGTGTCCTTAATAATAATGCCCTTGACTAGTAGTGAGAAACCTGGCTCCCACTATCTTTAATATATTTAGTTTTTTGCTCAGTCTCTACATATGTAATAAATTTCTCATCTCTGCTGCCCCTTTACCTGTGGAAATGCTCTACTCACTCCTCTCTGGCTCTGATATACTGTGTTATGTTGGGCTACCCCTCTGTGACCTGTCACCCCACCCAGGCTCTGACTCCTTGCCAGTATACTCCCTCACATGGATTCACACTCAGAATCCATCACTTTGTGCCAGATTGTTTCTGTGACCCCGCTAGAAAGATCTCTTTACCCTGCTGGGATTACAACATCCCACACTCCTACGTGAATGGCTTCCTAATTCTGCCCTTACATCGCTGCTTTCCTCACTCCACTTGAGTCAGTATACTTTTAAAATAAAGACCTAAAAACTGTGTTTGATATGGCTACTCTGTTAGTTGCATTTCACTCTATTGGGAAGGTGTGTCTTATGGACCAGATTGTGGTCTATCTTGGTAAATTTTACATGTGAGCTTGAGAAGTGTATTCTGCTGTTGTTAGATGAAGTAGTCGTTAGATGTCAATTTATATCCAATTGATTAATGATGTTGAGTTCAACTATGTCCTTACTGATTTTCTGCCTACTAGATCTGTCCATTTCTGATAGAGTGGTGTGAAGTCTTCAGCTATGATAGTGGATTCATCTATTTCTCCTTGCAGTTTTATCAGTTTTTGCCTCATGTAGTTTAATGCTCTGTTGATAGGCACATGCATATTAAGGATTGCTATGTCTTCTTGGAGAATTGACTCCTTTCTCATTATGTGTTGCCCTTTTTTATCCCTAATAACTTCCCTTGCTTTGAAGTTTACTCTGTCTGAAATTAATATAGCTACTCATGCTTTCTTTTGATTAGTGTTAGCATAGTATATATTCTCCATCCATTTACTTTAATTTATATGTGCCTTTATTAAGTGGGTTGCTGCTGTAGAAGTAGCCAATATGCTTAACATCATTAGCCATTAGAGAGATACAAATGCAAACCACAATCAGGGGAATTTCCTGGCAGTCCAGTGGTTGGGACTCTGCGCTTTCACTGCTAAGGGCCTGGGTTCAATCCCTGGTCGGGGAACTAAGATCCCGCATGCTGTGCAGTGTGGCCAAAAAAACACCCCCCAAACCCCCCGCCCCCGCCACAATCAGATATTACTTCATGCACACTAGGATGTCTATAATAAAAATATACAGAAAACAGTATGGTAGTTCCTCAAAATACTAAAATATGATCCAGCAATTCCACTTGTGAGTATAAACACAAAAGAAATGAAAGCAGGGACTCAGATAATTTTACACCAACGTTCATAGCATTATTCACAATAGCCAAAAAGTGGAAACAGCAACACATGGTCCATCAATAGATGAATACATAAACAAAATGTAGTATATACATACAGTGGAATGAAATTCCTTAAAATGGAATGAAGTTCTGATACATGCTACCACATCGATGAACCTTGGAGGCATTATGCTAAGTGAAATAGCCAGATACAAAAAGACAAATGTTATGTGATACGACTCATTTTAGTTGCCTGGAATAGTCAAATATACAAAGACAGAAAGTAGAACAGTGGTTATCAGGAGCTGGTGGAAGGAGGGAATTAGAAGTTATTATTTAATGAATGCAGACTTTCAGTAAGGGATGAAAAACAAGTTCTAGAAATGGATAATGGTGGTGGTTGCACAACAGTGTGAATGCACTTAATGCCACTGAACTGTACACTTGAATATGGTTAAAATGTACTTAACATGTATTTTATGTTAAGTATATTTTACCACAATAAAAACAAAAGAAAAAATATAATAATATGTTTCCAAGGATGTGGAGAAATTAGAACCCTAATACAATGCTGGTGGGAACGTAAAATGGTGCAGTCACTTTGGAAAACAGTCTGGTAGTTCCTCAAAAAGTTAAACATCAAATGGACAAAGGCCTTGAATAGATATACAGATGGCCAATAAGCATATGAAAAGATGCTGGTCTTATATTCTTTTATTAGATGGTCAGTCAGGTGTGGCTACAAGAATCAGAGGAGAGACTCGGGAATACAAAGTTTCTGGTACTCACAGGTCCTAGAGAGAGGAGCCCATGCAGGGCTACATGAGAAAGCCGCCAGGGTGGTCAGGAGGCAGAAGACAGGAACAAGGGGAAGGTTTAAGTCAGAAACTTAATTGAGATTTCCAAGGAAATGGCAAGACAGGGCAGGGTGAACAGTTTAAGACTGGCTATTTTTAGTGATTTTGGTGGGCTGTGGGCTATAGGGATGGTCCCTACTTACCTGGTACTTGACTTGGGATGATTAAGGCAAAGGAATATTGTCTACTGTGGTATAGGGGACAGATAGAGGAAGTTTGGCCCTGGATTATTGATTAATTTGTATAACAAAAATATCCTTCAGGTGAGGCCCTTTTCTATCTCTAAGAATTGGCTAGTCCTGGAGGGGCAGTCTCTAACCAGAAAGGTTTTGTTTTGGTTTGCTTTTTAATGATGGCAAAACATCATAGTGTACAATACAGTGCTCAGTATCACTAGTCATTAGGGAAATGCAAAGCAAAATCACAGTGAGATATACCTCTTCATGCCCACTGGGACAGCTACTATTTTAAAAAGCAAGGAAAGGAAATTACAAGTGTTCGTGAGGATGTGGAGAAATTGGAACCCCCATGCATTGCTGCTGGGAATGTAAACTGACGCAGCCACTTTCTGACAGCTCCTCAAAAAGTTAAACATAGAATTACCACATGACCCAGCATTCTGCTTCTAGGTATATACCCAAAAGGATTGAAAGCAAGGACTCAAACAGATTTTTGTACACCTGTGTTCATGGCAGCATTATTCACAATAGCCAAATGGTGGAAAAAACCCAAATGTCCACTGATGGATGAATGGATAAACAGGTGATATCCACACAATGAAATATTGTTCAGCCTTTAGAAGAATGAAATTCTGGTACATGCTTCAACTTGGATGAAAATTGAAAACATTCCACTAAGTGAAATAAGCTAGACACAAAAGGATAAATAGTGTATAATACTCTACTTATATGAGATGCACAGAATAGGCAAATTCATAGAAAAAAATCAGATTATCGGGGCTGGGCCATGATTTTATTTCTATAAAGTTCAAAGTTACTCTTATTGGAGGAGATATAACTTTTTGACTAGAAGGAGGCACAAGAGAGGCTGCTGGGTCATGTTCTATTTCTCAATCTATGTTCATTCTGTAAAATTTCATTGAGCAGTTCAGCCACAATTTGCACATTTTCCTTTATATGTTATACTTTAATTAAATTGTACTTAAAATCAGGAGGGGAAAAGATATCTGAATTTCAGTTTTTAAATGCCAGAGTAAAAGATAGTCGTTTTCTTCTTATCTTGGAAATCATCTAAACGCAATAACCATAACAAGAAATAGAGACATAAATTCTATGTTTGACACTTGGAGAAATCCACAGCCCCAAACCACAAGACACTGAGGAAGAGTAGACAAATACAGTGAAGAGAAAACAAAAATAAGAGGGATTGTTGAGAGAAGACATTAAGGAATGATCAACCAATGCAGTGAAGGTCGAGGAAAGGTGAGGGGGACACCCAATGTGGATGCTTTTAGGCAAGAACACAGGTTTCTACAGAATTGGCAAGCACTGAGGGCAAAACCAACAGTCTTTTTTTTTTTTTTTTTTTTTTTTTCCGCGTTACGCGGGCCTCTCACTGTTGTGGCCTCTCCCGTTGCGGAGCACAGGCTCCGGACGTGCAGGCTCAGCGGCCATGGCTCACGGACCCAGCCGCTCCGCGGCATGTGGGATCTTCCCGGACCGGGGCACGAACCCGTGTCCCCTGCATCGGCAGGCGGACTCTCAACCACTGCGCCACCAGGGAAGCCCCCAACAGTCTTTTTTTTTTTAACTGGCGCTGGAAACCAATTTATTTAACCTGAAAAGTCAGGGACAGAAGTGACAGCGTCTGTGGGTAAAAATCAACAGTCTGTAACAAGAACAGTACACAGCCAAGTTCCAATAGCTTCCCTAGACAGGGTTTGGCATGAAATATCACAAAACAGGGAAGATGGGGACTAAACACAGACCTTTTAAACCATATTTGTATAATGCTGTTGTAAAGTCGGTTGAAGGAGAGTTTTAGCAATGAAAGCAGCTTTGCAGTGTGGATCTTTGTTAGTTGTAGAAAAGTAAAGGTAAAAAACCCAATTCTCACACACAATCTGTATCATAAAGAGAATTCCTACTAACCTAGAATGTAGCCCTGGGCCTTCCCCAATGTGAACCTCTTATAAATATTTGACATATGAACAACTCTTCTCTTTCAAAAATGAATAATAAGGCAAAAAGGGATCAGCACCAGATGAAAATTTGACCAAGCATGTAGCCCTGAATTTAAAAAAAATAATGAAAAAAATCACCTTTAACAATTATTATAATTATTATTAATTATATAGAAGGAGATATGAAGCAGGGCATGTATGTGTTGTTTGCAGTTTTGATACAGGAGACAAGATTTGTCTCCTCCCGAGACTTATGAGGAGAGGCATTTCCTAAATGTAGGAAGGGGATTCAAATCCTGGGCAGCCACAGAGAGTAAAACTACTGCTATGTGGAGATGTACAGCGGGAGAAATACATGCACACACAGGGTTTGGTCTCCTTTTCACTGATTTCAACACTTACCAATCTCTGTTAAGTAAATCAGATTTTACTTTATGCTTTAAGGAAACTTTGAACGCTTTCCTTCTGCCCCAGTACTGATTTTGAGCTCTTCAATCTAGTTAAACTAAATATCTTAACAGAGTGAAGGTGTGACATACTTCCTTGTTCTTAGCCTCCCCTTTTCTTTACAGGTCTGCTTCTCTACACAGAATATGATTGTTCTAGCCTTGCTTTCCTTTTCTCATTGTGTCCATTTTATTCATTTATTTATTTATTTATGGCTGCGTTGAGTCTTCATTGCGGTACGCGGGCTTCTCATTGCGATGGCCTCTTGTTACGGAGCACAGGCTCTAGGTGCGCAGGCTTCAGTAGTTGTGGCATGCAGCCTCAGTAGTTGTGGCGCACGGGCTTAGTTGCTCTGCGGCATGGATATTCCCGGACGAGGGCTCGAACCCATGTCCCCTGCATTGGCAGGCGGATTCTTAACCACTACACTACCAGGGAAGCCCCCGATTTTTAAAAAAGAAAATAAGGCAAAGCACTTGTATCTGCAGCATGCTTTTTTTTTTTTGGCTACTTGGCACCAATTGGTTCCTTCATGAACATTTCAAAGTGCAATTAAGCAAAAGGGAACACTTTTTCAAAAAGCTATGTAATTTCTAATCAAAAAATAATTTAAAATTCTTGAATCCTTTTATTTCCAACAGTAGAACTGAATAGAATGAATAACAGTATTCTATAAGGTAATGTATCTGTAGCCCTGAAGGGTCAGCAGGTTCAAATCAGGGAGGGCCAGATGGAGTTGCTTCTTCTGCTTCTCTGCTCAATGTATACTGTAAGTTGGCCTCAGAAACTGTTCTCAGTCCATCATCTGTAAAAATGGAGACCACTATGAAAGGATCTCTTCATTTATTTCTTTTTTTTTTTTTTTTTTTTTTTTTTTGCTGTACACGGGCCTCTCACTGTTGTGGCCTCTCCGGTTGCGGAGCACAGGCTCCGGACACGCAGGCTCAGCGGCCATGGCTCACGGGCCCAGCTGCTCCGCAGCATGTGGGATCTTCCCAGACCGGGGCGCGAACCCACATCCCCTGCATCGGCAGGCGGACTCTCAACCACTGCGCCACCAGGGAAGCCCTATTTCTTTTTTTTATATTTCTTTTTTATCTATTCATCCCTGGATCCAGGATATACAGATGATTAAGGGTTTATCCTTCTCCTTAAGAAGTATGCTGAAAATAGATCTGTAATTAACTATAATTCAACGTGATAACTGCCATAAAAGTAGGGTATTTGGGATGCCATGTGGACACAGAAATGGCACTACTGGATTCTCATGTTTAAAGGATAACTAAAAGTTCCCTAGTTTGAGAAAAGAAGGAAAAAGCACCCCAGTGAAGGAAATTGATGAAATTATTATTGACTGTACTTGTATGTATGAACTATCCTTCATTGTTTCTGCAAACTATGTTCATTACATTTACCTTTGAATAGAAATGACTTAGCATTCTTGCCTGATAAGTGTCCCATAGTAAAATGATGTGATTTCTTAATCATTCTGCATGCTCAACTTTTCTCCCCAGGAAATCAAAGTCCTAATGCTATAATTGCTATATTTATACTCCTTTCTGTAGAGGTTCCTATAGTTACATGTTCACAATTCAATTTACATTCCAATCCATCATGTCCAACTTCACCCAAAAGTCAATACACTTTTTTTAAAAAACATTATTGGAGGAGCAGATCATGCTTCTGAGCTGATTAATATTTTTTCTTCTTGATATAGGGAGTATAGTATTAATAACATTTCTCTGTTGATTCTAGCACAAGATTATTGAATGCTTCAGGAGCCCAGTCTGAGACTTGCAAAGCTGCCAAAATATTTTAAGACAAATGAGAATATGTAAACATACATGTTATCAGCTGTTTCATATTTGTGTTTTAGAGATAATGAGTCTCTAGTGGGCCACAAGAGCCCAATGGGATTAAAGATGTAAATTTCAAAATCTAGATTCCTTCCTACATTATCATATCTGGCTGGAGTTGTGTTTTCTCTGCATGTGAAACTATCAAGTCATTGTTTCTCAAGGGGGAATGCTTTGTCTATTAATAAAAATAATGAATTGCATAACAAATAACAGCAGGCCAAGCATGGACCAATAATGAAAATTTGTCATGAACTGAGGATTATGAATAATCCAATTCTGTGCACTTGAGCACACTTGGAAAGAGGATGGCAAGAAGGAAGAGGGAAGGGAGGGAAGGAAGGGAGAGAGGGAAGGAGGGAAGAGAAGGAGGGAGGGAGAGAGGAAGGATTAACTATATTATAGAGTTTACAGTGAGTTTACAGAAAGGAGGAATAAATTAGGTCTGAGCTTACAGTGAAATTTGAATTCACAACCAGGGGTTATGAGACTAATCTTTTAACCCTTGGAGAGCAAGAGCGAGAGCGAGCAAGCGAGCGAGCGAGCTAGAGAGAGAGAGAGAGAAAGTGTGTGTGTGTGTGTGTGTGTGTGTGTGTGTGTGTGTACACATATGTGTATATGTACCTACACTTGAGCAAAACAATTTATATGTACACACATACACTTCGAAGAAAACAACGAGCAAAAGCAACACCTTAAAGTCTGCAGTGCGCATAGTGTGGTCATTAGTATGTATTTCTGGAGATTGTTTAAAATTCTCTTATTTTGAAAGAATGTTTTGAGTTAAATCAGCAATTGGCACTTCACAGCCTACAGGCCAAATTTGGCCTGCCACTTGTTTTATAAATAAAATTTTTGTAGAACACACTACACTTATTTATTTACATATTGTCTATGTCTGCTTTCACGCTACACAAGCCGAGTTGAATAGTTGGGAAAGTGACTGTAGCCCACAAAGCATAAAGTATTTACTCTCTGGCCTTTTGCAGAGTAGGATGCCAACCCCTGAGTTTAATCCTCAATTTCAGCCCCTTCACAAATTATATATTTCTTATAATCTAATGAGCTTTCTAAGGCTAATATGTTTGTTCTGTTGAAAATTGTTTTGATCTCTCTGATTTTTTCCCAACTTTTTCATACTTATAGAAAAATCTAGAAAACATCTATATACTGTAACAGATTCATTAGTTAAAATTTTGCCATATTTGCTTCATCTCTCTATGTACATGTATACACACATGATTTCTTTGTTTTGTTTTTTTTTTTTGCTGTTGAATTATTTGAAAGTTGCAGATATTATGCTCCTTCAGCACACATCTCTAAGAATAAGAGCATTTCCTACATAAGTCATTGTTTTAAAATTTAAAGATACATGTACGGGCTTTTTGTTTATGTGTAAGAACTATTTCATTTCTATAGCATTTTATTCAACCCTGTGTTCCTATTTATAAATGGGAATTCCAAGTATCGTAATTATTTAGCTATTGATTATAACCTGAATAATGGTCCTCTAAAGATTTCCATGTCCTAATCCCTGGAATCTGTAAACACGTTCATTACCTTATATGGCAAAAGGGACTTTGTAGATGTAAGTAAGGAATCTTAAATGAAGAGATTATCCTGTATTACCTGGGTGGGCCCAGTGTAATCACAAGGGTCCTTATAAGAGGGAGGCAGGAGAGTTAAAAGGCAGAGAAGGTGATATGACATTGGAAGCAAAATCAGTGAAAGAAATGTGACAGCGCTACGCTTCTAGCATTGAAGATGGCGAGGCTAAGAATTTTCAAACCCATTTCAAAACCAGCAACTCATGGCTCCTTTTTTTTTTTTTAAACAATGTTTCCCTCAATATCTCTCTTCTCTTGCATACTTTATTATAATTATCAAGAAGAAACCTACTGATACCTTCAGTACTTTGCTTGGAAGTTTCCTTCGCTGCTTCAGTACTTTGCTTGGAAGTTTCCTTAGCTGGACCATCCAGTTTGTTTGGTTCATTTTCTACTTTCTGTATAACTACAGGTGACAGGGTTGGTAAACTTTCTGTTACTGTGTTATAAGACCCCCCTGCCTCTAGTGTCTAATCAGGTGTCCCTACATTCCTTAAAACCTGCACAGGTGGCCTCCTCAAAGTCTAAAATCTACTGTCAATTCATGTCCATTTAGACTTTTACTGCTGCTCCCCTTAAAGTCCCTCTAGCTACCTCCTCCTGCCCAGTTCCAAAACTTCTGCCACGTTTTAGGTGTTTGTTACGTTATCACCCTGCTTATGACACCAAAATCTGTATTAGTTATTTACTTAGCCATAGCAAATTACCCTATAATTTAGGGTAATTAGCTTAAAACAACAAATTATTATCTCACAGTTTCTGTAGATTAGGAATCCAGGTGCAGTTTATCTAGATACCTTGGGTCAAGGTCTTTCATGAGGGTGTGGTCAAACCGTGAGCTAGGACTGCAGTCATCTCAAGGTTCAATTGGGAGAGGATCCCTTTCCAAACTCCCTCCTGTGAGTGTGGGCAGGCCTCAGGTCCTTGCTGGCCATTGGCTGGGCATATCAGTTCTTTTGCCACTTGGGCCTCTATAAGGCAGTTCACAGCATGCAGCTGGCTTCCTTCCAATCAAATAAGCAAGAAAGAGTACCCAAGACAGAAGAAACACTTTTGTGACCTAATCTCAGAAATAACATCCCGTCACTTTTGCCATATTCTAGTTGTTAGAAGCAAGTCACTAGATCCAGCTCACACTTAAAGGAAGGGGATTACACATGTCATGAATACCAGAAGCAGGGATCATGGGGGCTCAGTCTCAGGGAGTGTGGCCACAAACACTTTTAGCATGAAAATAATTTCGAAAAAGTTTAATATTCTCCGTAAGATCAAGCCAGATTCAGAATTAGGCCTCATAACATGTCTGACACTTTCTCCTGTAAATTGTAGAAGCTTGACTGTCTGAAACCCTTGGGGAACCCGTCATTCTAGAAAGTCAGGTTTCTGGAGAGATTTGTCCCATTTAAGACCAAACCTTAATATTTTGGTGTAGAATTCCTCTGCATTTTGATGACATATTTCTTTACCTTCTTAAATAAATACTTGATCATAATTAAAATTTTCATTTCATCCAAAGGAAATTATGTGTTATAAAGAGAAAAATGCCCATCTTCTCTTTATATAGGATATAGAACTGTTGGTCCCTTTCTTAAAAAAGGCTTCCTGTCTGCCTTTTATAATTTCTGTGTCTTCCTTTGTTTCATTTGTCACTTCTCAGTTATCAGTACTTGCCCATTGCCTTCCTGTTTGCTGT
Source organism: Stenella coeruleoalba (assembly GCF_951394435.1). Lineage (NCBI taxonomy): Eukaryota > Metazoa > Chordata > Mammalia > Artiodactyla > Delphinidae > Stenella > Stenella coeruleoalba. The sequence continues at coordinate 73,616,982 of NC_137161.1, forward strand.
ATCTGATTGCTACAGGTTGAGACCAGATAACTTACGATGGTTAAAACCGTGTAAAGGAAAAGGGACCTAATGGAGGACTGTATCTGCAGTCTGCAAGTGTGTTAACTGGATCTGCAGTCTGCAAGTGGCCTGAGGACAAGTAACAAGAATGATGCAGGGCTTCCCTGGTGGCGCAGTGGTTGAGAGTCTGCCTGCCAATGCAGGGGACACGGGTTCGTGCCCCGGTCCAGCCTGCGCGTCCGGAGCCTGTGCTCTGCAACGGGAGAGGCCACAACAGTGAGAGGCCAGTGTACCGAAAAAAAAAAAAAAAAAGAATGATGCATTGCTTGCTTCAGCCAGTATTCAGAACCCCTTCTTTCTTGGGTTTTTGAAACTTCACAGGCAGCTTAGATAAATTCTCCTCCCTTCTCTAGCTCTGTAGCCTAGGTAGTTCCACGATTGAAGGCTTTGCTTATAACAGAGTTAATTATACCTCACTCCAGAAATTTGAATCTGACTTTAGTCTATAAACCCAAAACAACAAATACAATTTACTTTTCTATTTAAGTTATTTCTTTTGAAATGGTGTACGTCACCAGCCAAAGCCTCTCAACTGGAAGCGTGCTATCACCGTCACAAGTAAAAGCTATAAGGCAGGGTTAAATATGCGGAGCTCACTTTTTTTTTTTTCCGGTACACGGGCCTCTCACCGCTGTGGCCTCTCCTGTTGTGGAGCACAGGCTCCGGACGCGCAGGCTCAGCGGCCATGGCTCACGGCCCCAGCCGCTCTGTGGCATGTGGGATCCTCCTGGACCAGGGCACGAACCCGTGTCCCCTGCATCAGCAGGCGGACTCTCAACCACTGCGCCACCAGGGAAGCCCTCACATTTTTATATGCATTTCTTTTAGACCTTGTTTAGTGTTTTGCTCTGTGAGAAGATCAAGAGCAGTGTGGTAATCTTTATAAATTGCTAGACACAGACCAGGAGGCCTGCTCGAGGGGGCAAGGGTGGAACTGAGAAAGGATTCCTTGTGGTATTCAGGCTTTGAGAAACTTCTTTCAGAATCGCAAAATGTTAGAGCTTGTAAGGGAGTGGTTAAAAAAAAAACCCTTAGTCCTTTTCCCTCAGCTCCAGTGTCTTGCACATAGTTAACAATACAGCTCAAGTTTTTGGGAAGTACACATCTCTCCTTCTTATCTTTTTTCTCTGCATAACATAGAATTCCTTTTCCAGTAATAATGTGTTCCTTTACTTAGCAGTCTTATAAATAGTGGTTTCCAGCTTCTGCAAAGCTTTCAGCCACACGTTGCTCACATGGACCTCAGAGAACATACATACTATGAGTACACCCTCACCACATGTTTCTTTAAAACTAAGTACTATTGGGTCCTTTAATTTTAGCATCTCTTCTTCTCCTTTTCTATCTCCAGCTTTGCAGAGACCACCAAACTAGAGACCCCAAACCCGTTTGTCACCACTAAAACGTAATATATGAAGATGGAAAGCTGTTGTAGGAATAGTAAATGACTTAGCAGAGTGGAAGATAGCTGAATTTATATGCCTGAAAAGAGGGGGATGCAAGCAAGCAGAGGAACAAGAAACAAGCCAGTTCACCCTGAACCCTACAAAAGTTCAGGGATTTGGAAACATCAGGTATTAGGGGAGGGGGATGAGGTCTGATACTAAAAAGAGAGAGATCAAAAGTCTGTATAGAGCAGTTAGACTTCCAGATCACCACCCTTCCCCTCCCCTTGCAGAAGAAGTACATTCTCTTAGAGGGAAAATAGGGACATTAGGAATAGAGTTAGGGCTCCAAATTGAAAACCAGAGCGTTAAGTGAAAGTCTGCTTTCTGAAAAAATAAATTATCATTAGATGATGCCTCAATTCTCTACCTCTACCCAGCTGAAGAATGCTGGTACCAAGGTAAGAGATTGTGGTGCTTTCTCTATGTTCTTAACTACCCCCAAAAAAAGCCTACAAACATGATACATGGAGAGCCCTGACCAAATAAAAGCTGGCTGAGGAAGTATACCTGCAGTTAGACTCAACCCTTATAAACGGAACTCTGCTTCATAGCCAAGACTCACTGGACGTTTGTAGAACTTCTCTAACATGAAAGAGACTAAAAGAAAGATAAAAAAGAACCTCAGAAGAAACAACATGTAAAGAGCAAAAGAAACGTAAATGAACTATAATTAACGTTCTTTAAAAGTAGAACAGGGACTTCCCTGGTGGCGCAGTGGTTAAGAATCCGCCTGCCAATGCAGGGGACACGGGTTCAAGCCCTATTCCGGGAAGATCCCAGATGCCACGGAGCAGCTAAGCCCATGCACTACAACTGAGCCTGTGCTCTAGAGCCCGCGAGCCACAACTACTGAGCCCGCCTGCTGCAACTCCTGAAGCCTGCGCACCTAGAGCCCGTGCTCCGCAACAAGAGAAGCCACTGCAATGAAAAGCCTGCGCACCGCAACAAAGAGTAGCCCCTGCTCGACACAACCAGAGAAAACCCACACACAGCAACGAAGACCCAATGCAGCCATAAATAAATAAATAAATTTATTTAAAAAAAAACAACGTAGAACAAAAAGACAAAGAGATGACTTGGAGAGGAAAAAAAAATTAGAGGCTTAATTCAAGTGGTCTAACATTTGACTAATCGGAGTCCAAGAAAAATAGAGAAAATGATGAGTGGGAAATTATCAAAGTAATAATTTAAGGATATTCCCAAGAACAGAAGGACATGCATCTCCAGTACCGATGAGTGAAGAAAATGAGCCTCATCAAGGCACCTTATCATAAAATTATAGAACCACCAGAGATAAAGAGAAAATTCTTAAATAGTGCAGAGTGAAAACAAAGGTCACATACAAAGGACCAGGAATTAGAATGATATCAGCCTTGTCAGCAGAAACATGGGAAAATAGAAGACAATGGAGCAATGCCATAATTTCAGAGAGAAAATTACTATATTCTAGAATTATATAACCAGATGAACTTTCAGACAGGTGTTAGGATAAGATAAAGACATTTTCAGACATGCAAAAAGACAAATACTGTATATTATCACTTATACGTGGAACCAAAAAAAATAAAGCAAGCTAGAGAATATAACGAAAAGAAACAGACTCACAGAAATGGAAAACAAACTAGTGCTTACCAGTGGGGAGAGGGAAGGGGGGCGGGTCAAGATAGAGGTAAGGGATTAAAAGGTACAAACTACTATTGTAAAATAAGTTACAAAGATACATTGTACACCACAGGGAATATAACCAACATTTTATAATAACTATAAATGGAGTATAATTTTTAAAAATTGTGAATCACTATGTTGTACACCTGAAACTTATGTAATATTGTAAATCAACTGTACCTCAATTTTTTTTTTTTTGGATAGGAAAGTAGGATTTATTGATGGGCATGAGTAAGGAGGGGACAGCGCCAAGGCTGTCATGCGGGCAGGGCACGCCATTCGTCCAGGGGCCACAATTAGGGATGTATTTGACTCCACAGCCTTCTGGGATGAGCTGCTTTTCTGGCACCATGTTTTCAAGTTCATCTGCATTAAACTTAGTGAATCCCCACTTGGAGATGTGGATCTTCTGGCAGCCAGGGAACTTGAACTTGGCCCTGCAGAGGGCCTCAAGCACATGCTCCTTGTTCTGCATCTTGGTGCGGATGGACATTATGACTTAGCCTATGTGGACCCTGGCCACTGTGCCCTGGGGCTTTCCAAAGGCACCGCGCATACCCGTCTGGAGCCTAGAGTGGGGACAGCATGCCAGTTTTTAATGTCCACTGGAAAGGGCTGTCTCCAAGGTCCCTTAGGGCAACCCGTACAGGCAAAGGGCTGCATACACTACTGAGGAGGCTGCTGTTTGCAGCCATTGTGCACCGGGCCCCCATGGGGATATGCCTCAATTGAAGAAAAAGAAAGAAAGGGAAAATGGGGAAAATGGGCAAAAGATCTGAATAGACACACCTTGCTGAAGGAAAATATACCAATGGCAGCTAAGCATATGAAAAGGTGCTCAACATTGTATGTCATTAGGAAAATCCAAATTAAAGCAATGAGATACCGCTACGCACCTAGTAGAATGGCCAAAATTCAAAACACTGACACCACCATATCATTGTGAGGATGTGGAGTAACAGAAACCTCATACATTGCTGGTGGGAATGCAAAATGGTGCAGCCACTTGGAAGACAGCTTGGCAGTTCCTTATAAAATTAAACATACACTTACCTTGTAATCCAGCCATCACATTCCTTGGTATTTACCCAAATGAGTTGAAAACTTATGTTCACACAAAACCTGTACACAGATGTTTACAGCAGCTTTGTTCATAATTGCTACAACTTGTAATTTGTAAGCCACCAAGATGTCCTTCAGTAGGTGAATGGGTAAATAAATATCCAGGCAATGGAACATTATTCAGTGATTAAAAGAAGTGAGTTATCAAGTTGCAAAAAGACATAGAGGAACCTTAAGTGCATATTACTAAGTGAAAGAAGCCAATCAAAAGGCTGCATACTGTATGATTCCAACTCTATGGAGATAGTAAAAAGATTGGGAGAAGGTAGGGAGGGCTAAATAGATGGAGCACAGGGCACTTTTATGCTAGTGGAACTATTCTGTGTGCTACTGTAATGATGGATACATGTGTCAAAACCCATAGAAAGTACAACACAGAGAGTGAACCCTAGTGCAAACTAAAACTTCAATTAATAACAGTGTATCTGTGCTGGTTTGTTAATTGTAACAAATGTACCACAGTAACGCAGGATGTTAATAATTGGGGAAAACTGTAGGAGATGGAGAGGAAGTATATGGGGACTCTGCTTTCAACTCACTTTTTCTATAAACCTAAATCTGCTCTACAAATAAAGTCTATTATTTAAAAAGTATATGAGGCAATTATTAACTCTAGCTAAAACAGCACAAATTGTGTAAGAAAATGTAACTGTGATATTTATATTGTCATAATAATGAAAACTTACAGAATGTGGCTTTAAACAAAAATTATTGTATAATTTTTGAGAGACTAGAGGAAGGGAAGTATTACAACCTAATATCCTCATCTGTCATAATAGAAAGTCTGTGTAACAGAAGTGAACGTCTGAACGTGTTCCTGTCCAAAGGCGTTTCCTCCCCTGTGTACCCAAGCCCATCTCCCTGTTTCCTATATCATCACATTTTGCATTCCAGCAGAATCTTTCCCATCAACAAACAAATATGCCTTTAATTCTTCTATCTTAACACACACACACACACACACACACACGCACACACACACACGCACACACACACACACACACACACACACACACCCTACACTTATGCCAGGTGCCCTGCCACTGCCATTCCATTTCTTTGCTTCCCTTTACTTAAAAGCTTGTTTTCTGTACTCCTGTCTCCAGTTCCACTCCCTCTATTTTTTCTTACATTCACTCCATTCAGAATTTCACAACTACCATTCTACTTAATTTGCTCTTGTCAAGTCACAGTGACCTTCACACTGCTTAGCCAATGGTCAGTTATCATCTTGTCTCCCAGCCTCTTTTGATACAGTTGATTACTCCCTCCTTGATACGTTTGCTTCACCTGGCTTCTAGACACCACTTTTTACATTTTTCCTTCTGTGTCATTGGTGACCTCTTCTCAGTCTTCTTTGCTGATTCTTCCTTTTCTCTCTGACCTCTTAATGTTAGAATGCCCCCATATCTCAGTCTTAAGTCCTCTGCTCTTCTCTCTCTACCCTGAGCACTTGGATAACCCAGGTATCAGGTATCAAGTTTTAAATACCATCTATAAGTTGATGATTCTCAAATTTATAGATCCCAGCCCAGACCTCTTCCATGAACCCTAGATTTGTATATCTAACTGGCTACTTGACATTTTCATTTATTGTCTAATAGACATCTGAAGCTTAACATTTCTGAAATTGAACGCCTGAAAAGCTGCTATATCCAGGACCTTGCCCAACTGAGTTGATGGCAACTTGATATTTCCAGTTGGTAGTTGCTTAGGCCAAAAGCCTTGGAGTCATCCTTGACTCCCCTTTGCTCTCTCACATTCCACATCCAGTCTGTTAGGAAATCTAGACATGATTAGGAAAAGAAAATCCACAAACGTACCACTTCTCACCACCTCCACCGCTGCCTCCTTGTCATCCTGTCTTGTCTGGATTACTGCTGTTGCCTCCGCACTTCTGTCCTTGGCCCTTTACAGTCTAAACAGAGCAATTAGGATGACCCTTTTAAAATCTAAGCCCCATCATGGTACTTAGTAGCCTCCCATTTCACTACACTGGAAAAATTAATTTCTCTGTGCCTCAGTTGCTTCATCTGTAAAAAGAGAATAATACCTCCCTCAGGAGACTGTGGGATTCGATAAGGTGATAAATGTGAAACGCATGCTCAACACTAACCTGATGCAGAGAAGATAACAAAGTTTAGCTGCTGTTCGTATTATTTTTATTGCCAATGCACCCTCTAAATCAGAAGCCTACTTTTGTTTCCTTGTTGTTCTTCAGTGCTTGAGGTGGGAGGGCTCTGTACGAGCATTTGGATTCTGACTGCCTAGCTCATTTCTGTCTAGCAAAATCCTCAGTTCATTAGTACCAGAGATTAGTATGTCCAGAAACACTGTTCCTTTAGCCAGAGGAAATTCCACTCCTAACTTTGCCGTGCTTGGTTTCCTGGACTAAATAGGAACTGCTTTGTCAGTAGAAAGTGTTCTTTTTGTCAGTACTGTAGTTCCTAACTTTTGAAGCATTTTTTCCCTAAAGGATAATGAGAGGAGACAGCTTCCCACTTATTTTTTGATTGAGCCTATTTTTTGATTGAGCCTTTTGATTGATGTCTTATCCTGAACTCCCCCCCCCCCACCTTTTTTAAATTACATTTGTAACATCACATATTTAAGGTTTTGGTTTTTCCCCCCTTTCATATAAGCCTTACCTCTCTGGAACTGTTGATTTCTGGAAGACACTTATAATATTTAATGTTCCCACTCGTATATTCTGTCATGCCTTACAACAAACCAAAAAGAGAAGGGAAAATTTAACAGTTAGATTTGCTAATAGTAGTAAAATGCAAAGAGCGTGGTATAATGGGAGAGTGCTGAGCCAGGGCCTTCTGAGCCTCACTCTGCCACTAACTAGCTGTATGACCCCGTGGGCTTGCGTTGAACCTTCTGCTTGAATTCTAGCAGAAGAGGCTAGCTAAGAGAGAGGAGAGTTGGTTTCTGAGAGGATGTGAGGAATATAAGAAAAGTTTCTTAGGGACCAAACCCACTAACACTGGAAGAGGCACTGGGGCAAACAAACTTGTTCTGGTTCGGTAAAGGAGCCAAGGCACAGGACCCTAGGCCTGAGCAGCTTATGCTTAGAGACTTGGAGGATGGGGGTTGGGACTCAGTTTCCTGAATAGAGGGAGAAGGAAAGACACTTGAGAATCTGGTAAAAAGCAAAAACAAAAAAGCTATTCTCATGACTTGAGCCCCTGCTTTGGATATAGTGTCTGCTTGTCCCACAGATAGTAGAGACAGGCACAGTGGAAGTCAGTGTTAACATGATACACACACACTTCCTACATCAGAAAGCTGGAACAGTAATACAGTGTTATATGTCAATTATATCTCAGTAACTAACTGGGGGGAAATGAAGAAAGCTGGAACACTCTCTGGACTGTGGTGCTGGGGTAAAGCAAACAGGATTCTGACATGCAGCTTCTTCAGGGAGCAGTTAGGCCAACCCTCCAGTGACCTGGGACTCTTTGAGGGTATGAAGGTTTCGAGGCACTCCTAGCAGCTGCATTGTTGTTATCCTGCACTCACCTCAGCTTCCAGTGTGATGCATATCTAAAGAAATATCTTATGCATAAGCCTCTTCTCTCTGCTTTAATTTAGCCTTCCTAGAACTGTAGCAGAGACCCTAAAGAATAGACCAGGTTTTAGAAATTGCAGAGAAAGAGACAGGAAAACAGTACATTCATTCTCTCAATCTCAGAAGGAATACTGCTACTTTTAGAAGTGGATCAGTCATCGTATGACCAAGTAAAAATCCTTTAGGTCTGTAGGCTTCAGTAGTCACCATTTAGAGGATTTCTTTGTGCTCTGAGGGGCTACCCAGTGGCTCTCTTCCCAATGACAATCCATAGTTTCTTCCTGTAGTTTCTCGAGTCCAGCAGTTAACAAACTGTAGCTGATGGAGACTTTCTTCACTCTTGATTGACATGAATAGTTCCCAGTTTTTTTCTGTTGTTGACAGTGTTGAAACAAACATCTTTGCACTTAAAGTGTGTGTGTATGTGTGTGTGAAAGAGAGAGCAAGACAGAGCGAGAGTAGTAAATTCCTAAGCTACTGGCTTGTTTTGTTATTGAAGTGTAACATACATAGAGAAAAGTATCCAAGTCATAGCTCAATAAATGATCACAAAATGAACACATCTTTATAATCGCTACCCATATCAAGACAGAAAACTACCAGCACGCTGGAAGCCTCTCTCATCCCCCTGCCAATCACCACCACCCTGCTCCTCCCCAGAGTAAACAGTATCCCGATTTCTAACATCAGAGTTGCTTTGCCTATTTTTGAGCTTCAAAAGTTTGAAATGGAGACATGTGTCAATAGTATATTATTTTTGGAGATCTGGCTTGTTTCTCCTCATCATTATGTGTTGGGATTCATCTACATTGTTGGTTTAGTAGTAGTTCATTTTTAAAATTGCAGTATGGCATATCATTATATAGATAAACACATTTATTTATTCGTTCTAACTGTACTGCTCTGCAGTGCCACCTTTGTCATAAACCAGTTATCTCTAAATGGGGGTCTGTTTCTGGACTCTTCATTTTGTTTCATTAATATATTTGTCTATCCTCATGCCAAAACCTTACCGTCTTGATTATAGCTATGTTTTTTGTATGTATAGGTGTATAATATTCTATTATGATAGAATAAGTCCTTCCACTTTGTTCTTTTTAAGATTACCTTGATTATTCTTGGCCCTATGCATTTCCATAAAACTTCTACAATCAGCTTGAAATTATTCCTACCCCTATCCCTACCCCTACCCCTACCCCTACCCCAAAAAAGCATGCTAGAGTTTTTATTGGAAATCCTTTGAGGAGAATGGACAGCTTTACTATGTTGAATGTTACAATCCCTGAAAGTGGTATGTCTCTCTATTTATTTGGTCTTTAATTTCTCTCAATAATATTTTATAGTTTTCTATGTAAGCATCTTATACACCTTTTAAAAAACTATTGCCTAATTATTGCTGCTATTAGAAACATACTTTTATATGTTGAAAAGAGTAAGTTTTTAATTATAAGATTTTACAAGGTTAAAAGTATATATCATTTTAAGAACCACCTAATATTCAAATTATTATGGGAATATTGGGTACATTAAGAAAAGTAAAGCTGAATTAAATCCAGAGTTGTAGGGTTGGAGATGTCAGAAGGAAATCAGGAGGAGCCTATTCCTAAATTATGTGAATTCTGTGTTGGTTGCTGGAGAGAGAAGGCTTGGGCTTGCTTTCTCTCTCAGCTAAAATGATTGGAACTTGGAATGTTAGGATGCTTTTCTTTCTTCTTCAGAGACTCTACGCCCTCTCCCAGCCAGCCCACAAGTTGGGAGCACCCAGGCAAAAGTAGAGCAAGTGGGGTCAGAGTGAACAGGGATTTCACTCAGTCCTCAACTCAGGCTGCTTCTGCACTGACGGGCTTCCTTCCCATTCTAAAACTTGCCAAAAATGAAGCAGTGAACCCATCCACTATCAGTCCTTGCAAGCATCCCAAAGTGATGATGACAGTACCTGTTTCCTTAAACTCATACTTGGCTTTGTTTTTCCAGGTCTATAAAGGAGAATTTCAGCTACCTGAATTTCTTAAAGGAAAACCTCAGGTACTGTGTCTGCTTCCTCCTCTTGATATACAATAAGATGGGCTCTTGCATTGAAGTAATCTTTTCAAAGAGATAAATCTATGTGCTGGTGGTAGAAAGACTGGCTTCTGCTGGGATATCAGCTCGGTGCTTTGTGACCACCTAGAGGGGTGGGATAGGGAGGGTGGGAGGGAGACGCCAGAGGGAGGAGATGTGGGGATATATGTATATGTATAGCTGATTCACTTTGTTATAAAACAGAAGCTAACACACCATTGTAAAGCAATTATACTCCAATAAAGATGTTAAAAAACAGAAAAAAGAAAGAAAGACTGGCTTCTGGTAATTGTTGGTTTTAACAATCTGTGTTAAACAGACTTGTTAAATTTAACAATTTAACACAGTTTGAATTTCAGAGGGCTCCGTGTCTTCCAAGAGTAGGGAAATACTTTATTGATAACTAAAATCTGATTGCTTGAGGTCGCCCACAAGCCACACAGTATTCCACATATAAGGAGCCTGCCTTGGTGAATCTGCTCCAGGCTTCTGATACCTAACTTGAAATAAAAATGTATAGCCACCCTTTGTTCTTATTACATATACATCCATGGCCTTTTCATTTTTCTCATTTGGAGCCTAGAAGACTTGTGAATACATTATACACACAGCCATTGACCCTCAACTGCTAAGTCCCCCAAGTTGGGAATGGATGGTATGAGTTTGAAGTTTATAACTTTTACTTTTTAAAAAATTAATTAAAACAGATCCAGAGTTCTCCTTGTAATGTCACACTGTCACTTACTTGGATTCCAATACTGTTTCTTGAGTTGAAGAGAAATAGGTGACGTTATGGCCGACAGGCCTAGAGTAGCCCAGAGTGTCCTGCATGAGCGCATCACCTGCCATTCCTATGTAGTAGTGGGAAGAAATCAATGACTACAGCCTGAGTCCAGCAGAAGACTTCCCTGTCCAGCATGGTGATAATACATGTTGCCTCCAGGCTGCTGCTATCAGTGATTAGCTTGTTAATAGGAAATGAAGACCCAGCACTGAACTCAGTTTCTAAAAGTGTTCCAGATCTGGGTTGTTGAGGGGAACCTCACAGATTGTGTGAAGTCGTGTTGCCTAAAGCAAGCCTAGAGTACATGGGCTTCTCTGTAAGAGCAGCTGTGTCTCACACCAGGATTGAAGGCTCTGTCTTCTCAGATCCTTGTCTCATAACAACCATCAATAACTGATACATATTACTTGACTATTTTAAACTACTTTCATGGTATATGCTTATTAACATATATTTAATTTTAATCCATCCATTCATTCATTTAAAAAATGTCTACTGAATTACTTTTATGTGTGAGAAATTGAAATAAGGCCTCAAGAGTCAGAGGAAAAAAAAAGATCTTCTCAGAGGAACTCCTTATGTATCCAAAAGACTCTGATCAACTTTTGCAGACAAAGGGGCACAGGGGCCCTGAGCCTTGGCTGGGCAAGATGTGCCAGAAACCTGGATGGATTCGTGAACAAGTTGTCACTCACTCACAGGCTATGGTAACTGGAGCCAGAGAATAATCCAAGAGGGAGAGTCTTGAAGAAATGTCAAATCCAAAGGCTGTTTTGCATAGTAATTCTGAAGGAGTCAAGAAAGGGAATTTGAGACTAAAACTAAAGGGACACCCCTGCTTCGCAGCATACATAAAAATCATTTCCAGGTAGGTTATAGGCCTAACTGTGAAAGGCAAAATAATAAAGTTTCTAGGAGGCAATAAAGGAGAATATCTTCATGACCTTAAAAGAGAGGGATTTCTTAAGTGAGTTATAAAAAATACTGATCATTAATTTAATTTAATTAATTAATTTATTTAAACATCTTTATTGGAGTATAATTGCTTTACAATGGTGTGTTAGTTTCTGCTTTATAACAAAGTGAATCAGCTATACATATACATATATCCCCATATCCCCTCCCTCTTGCATCTCCCTCCCACCCTTCCTATCCCACCCCTCTAGGTGGTCACAAAGCACCAAGCTGATCTCCCTGTGTTATGTGGCTGCTTCCCACTAGCTATCTGTTTTACATTTGGTAGTGTATATATGTCCATGCCACTCTCTTACTTTGTCCCAGCTTACCCTTCCCCCTCCCCATGTCCTCAAGTCCATTCTCTACATCTGCATCATTATTCCTGTCCTGCCCCTAGGTTCTTCATAACCTTTTTTTTTTTAGATTCCATATATATGTGTTAGCATACGGTATTTGTTTTTCTCTTTCTGACTTACTTCACTCTGTATGACAGACTCTAGGTCCAACCACCTCACTACAAATAACTCAATTTTGTTTCTTTTTATGGATCATTAATTTTAAAATGGATAATTTGGACTACATTAAAATTGAGAACATTTACTTATTAGAAAGCATCATAAAGACAGTAAAAAAGGACACCTTAAGGGGGGGAAATTTTTTTTTTTTAACATCTTTATTGGGGTATAATTGCTTTACAATGGTGTGTTAGTGTCTGCTTTATAACAAAGTGAATCAGTCATACATAAACATATGTTCCCATATGTCTTCCCTCTTGCGTCTCCCTCCCTCCCACCCTCCCTATCCCACCCCTCCAGGCTGTCACAAAGCACCGAGCCAATATCCCTGTGCCATGCGGCTGCTTGGGGGGGAAATTTTTGAAACAAAAGATTCATCAGTATAGAGAATTCCTACAAATAAATAAGGAAAAGGTAATAAAAAATTGGGCAAAAGACTTAACATAGGCACTTCAAGCCCCGTTCTGGTTAGTTTCATTTAATGTATCACACACATGCTAGAAAAAAGCCTATAAAAGGCTTTTATTTAACGTCTAATACATGAGAAAACTGAAGCCCACAGAACTCTCAGGATTACATTTAGCTAGAATTCTGACAAAACTCAGGAAAGTGCTATACTTAAGACTATAGTCTTGGGAATTCCCTGGCGTCCAGTGGTTAGGACTCTGCACTTCCACTGCCGGGGGCCCGGATTCGATCACTGGTGGGGGAACTAAGATCCCGCAAGCCACACGGTGTGGCCAAAAAATATATATATAGTTTTGTTATAAAGGAAACAATTCAAGACCAACCAAATGAAGAGACACATAGGACAAGGTCTGGGAGAGTCTCAGGCTCAGAGTTTCTGTGCCCATTCCCTGTGGAATCAGTGTACTTCTCCCTCAGAGCACATCAGCATGATCACCAACCAGGGCGCTCCACTGAACTTCGGCATCCAGAATTTTTACTGAAGTCTAAGTACATAGGCATGATTGATTGACTCATTCGCATGGAATTGAACTCAATCCCCAGTCATAGTCCCCTTCCCAGAAGCTGGGCTGGCTCAGAGCCCCAACCCTCAAATCACAGGTTGGTCTTCCTGGTGACCAGCCCTCATCCTGAGTCATCTCATCTCTTAGCAGAAACTCAGGTATGATCTAAGGGGCTCATGAATAACAAAGACACTCCTGTTACCTGGAAAATTCCAAGGATTTAGAGTCTCCCTACCAGGAACGAGAGCCAAAGGCCAGTCATCTTCTTTATTATACAACAGTAGCAGACGGAATTCATTAGAAAGTCTCTGATCACAGCCTGCAAGCTACACCTGATATTTTGACAAGAGCAGTCACTTCTCATGCTAACCAACGTTAAAACATCTTTTGCTTCCTTCCACAGACTGAGCAAGTGGAATAACAGAGCCAGGAACCTCTTGCATACTTGAGGTGAGGTTGGGGACATTGCTGGGTCTTTGGGTTTCACTGCTTAGGCTCTCGGGAGGCAGCGCAGCAGGTGGAGGGCACAGCCCTGGGGTCAGTTCACCTGCTTTGGAATCTCGGCTCTGTGTGGCATTGAGCAAGTTACTTAACTTCTCTGTGTCTTAGTTTCTGCATCTGTAAAATGAGGACCATGTTAATAAGAGAGTGGTAGAATTAACCATGATAATGTCTGCCAGAAGCCTGGCACATAGTAAGCACTCAAACAGTGTTAGTTATTATTTTCAGTATGAGGAGGGGTTTAAAATGATAAAATATTTTAGCTGAAAGAAACCTGAAGGCCATCAACCTCAACCCCCTGTTTACTGATAAGGAAACTGATCCTAGAAAGAGGATTTGTCAAGTTCACATCATAGGTCGGAAAAACCCAAGGCTAAAGAGCACCGTCTCCTGACATCCAGCCGGGGATTCTTTCACCACCCTGTACTGCTTCCTCTGTATGCTGGATGTGCAGATGTTTTTGCGCTAATATTTTCGGGAGTTGCCTGGTTGGTTTTTCAACCTTGCTGATGTTAATGCATTATGCTGTCTTAATGTTTGTAACCTATGTTGTCTCATTGTAGTTAAAGGCTACAGTGTGGAGCAGGACTTATCAGCCCTTTCTATCTGAGTAATCATGAGGTGCATGTCCAGGGATACCAGCCAATTAGTGGCAAAGCTGGTTTCTGAACCTAGACCTCCTGACATGGCTGCTCAGACCTCACACCCCTATCCCACACTTTCTTAAGATTCTGTTTTGCTCTGAATATTTTGGTTATGCCTTAGATCATTTGGAACTTGAAAAGCTTTCTTTAAAATATGATTTTTCCTGGGAATTCCCTAGCAGCCAAGGGGTTAGGGCTCCGTGCTTCCACTACAGGGGGCAGGGTTTGATCCCTGGTCGAGGAAGTAAGGTTCCACAGCCGTGCAGTGTGGGGAAAAAAATTAAATAAAGTAAAATAAAATAAAATACTAAAATAAATAAAAATAAAACATATTATAAAAAAGTAAAAAATAAAATCTGTTTTTTTCTTACAGTTTTGTTTGCTGTTTTATTTTTATTTTTTATAATAACCATGTATTGAGTGTGTACTCCATACCAGGTGTAAAATACCAAGCATCATATATATATATATATATAGTATATATGATATAGGATATACTATATTATATCTAAAATAAATATATATATTATTCATATACATACATATATGAATGATTTCATTCAAGTTTCAAACCACTCTGGCAAGTAGGTGATATTATTCCTCTTCTACTGTTGAGAAAATTGAGATTGAATAATTTGATTTGAATAAGAGGTTTTTATGACTTGCTGTGTGCTAATAGATTATGTGCTAATAGATTATAGATAGAAAAAACACATGAATGCTGCTGTGCCATGTCAAAATCACGGATGGCAGTGAGTTAATATTCATAGGTCTTAGGAATTATGATTGCCTTTTTTGCTAAGAAGCAAATGCTAAATGTAGACTTCAACTCGATGGGCATACAGGTATAACAGCCGTTATCAGGCCTTGGATAATTTTGTTTATTCAAAAATACTTTCAAAAGTATAGATAGGGCTTCCCTGGTGGCGCAGTGGTTGAGAGTCCGCCTGCCGATGCAGGGGACATGGGTTCATGCCCCGGTCCGGGAGGATCCCGCATGCCGCAGAGCGACTGGGCACGTGGGCCATGGCTGCTGGGCCTGCGCGTCCGGAGCCTGTGCTCCGCGACGCGAGAGGCCACAGCAGTGAGAGGCCCATGTACCGAAAAAAAAAAAAGTATAGATAAATTCCCTCCTGGAAACATGCATACAGGGATTCATTACTGACCAGCTGTTTTACAAGACAGAATGCAGTGTCAGTGGACTCCAGCCTTGAGTGGCCTCCACAGCAGCATTTCATCCTTGTTTGCTTATCGAGGCTTGTAGGTGCCCACGTGCAATGAGAGAAGGACTCAGGAGAAGCTAGGAAGACATCAAAGCATCTCAAGACAAATCATAGTCTTTCTCTTGTCTTTTGGATCCCTTTGGCATATGAACGACAGTCACTGTGTTTCCTAAAGCTTCCTATAAAGAATCTCAGTATCCACTTTTTCATACTGAGCCAGCATGTTCGACCCCTGGACATTTGACGTCCCTGTCAGTGCCCCTGCAGTAGCTTCAATTGCAGATGACAGTTGCAGTCATTTAGAAATGGTCAGGAACAGCCCTTGCTTTGGCTGCCATCCTTTTGTGTTGCACATCGAAGCTACTGGCAGGCATCTAAAAGCATCCCAGACTGAGGGAGAGTGTGCCTCTCTCATAGTCCTGAGGTAGCTGTTCTCATAATGGTCCATCCCCCTACCTGTCTACCTGGCTTGTGCCAGGCCCACAGCTGGAAAGGAGGCGGTGTCATGCAGGGGAGAACAAACTGACTGCATACCTGTAACACATTCTGTTTGTTTGCCCTAGGGAAGACTGCTGCCTTTTCAGCAGCAGAGAAGTTTCTAGGACTGGCTGTTTCTAGAACTGGCTGTCCCCTGCTGAGATCAGTGGAGCATAGGTACCATGGCCCGCATCTCTTTCTCATTTGCCAGTTCTTCCCACTGAGAGGGTGGGATGTCAGCACACATTCGGACCCTCCTGAGTGACCTGCTTCTTCCCGAGTACAGTGCTCTTGATTACGTGCACGGGCCTGTGGAGAAGGAGCCCAGAGAGGATGTGTGCTTTCTCTTAAAACTGCTCTGGTCCTCATCTTTTCTTACCAGATTCCAAACTTTGTTTTCAAGGGGAGGGTTTAAAGATGGGATTCTGTAAGCAAAATTGGGTAATTTCATCTTGGAATAGGTTGTCTGTACATGTTCTAATGTTTTGTAGAACACTTGTACCTGTTTAAATGTATTGATGTGGATAATATTAAATATCTTAATTATTTAAATAATTCATTGTATTGTTTCTGAGAAGTTGAGGAATTACCACATACATTTACAACTTGATGACTTTTGTATTTTATTTTTCAAAATAAAAGCTTTAAATGTGAAGCACTGGTAGTTTACATGTTTTCATTACTGTGATTTCTGAGAAGCAATAAGACCTATCAGATAATGATCTGATAAACCAGTTTCTTCAGTTGCTGTATTTTAGATATTCCCCTCTATATATCATAATTTCTTAGTGAAGTTTTTGCTATAATTTATTTCAGAGAGACCTGCTACCATCCTTTTGTCTCAGAATCCTGTTCTTCTCTTTCCTTCTCAATTCTCTGGTCTCCATAAATTCTAATTCCTCAGAAAGACTTTCCCTGATCCCCTTCCTGCCTGCCTTATTCACAATATCACCTTATCACACTTTGCAGTTTTTAATGTTTCTTAACTTCTTAAATTGTCTATCTCTTATACTAGATGGTAAGTTCCTGGAAGACAGAGACTATGTCTTTTCTTGTCCATTTTTGTACCCCTGACACCTAGCAGAATGTCTGGCACATTGTAAGAACCTAGTAAAATATTTGGTAAATGATTAATCCTCCCAGACAGAAACTTCTAACATATCATTTTCAGATGAAGAAACAGAGGCTCAGCCAGGTCAAGCCACGTACACAAGGCCCCTCAGCTACTGCCACAGTGGTGACCTGGTATCTAAGCCTGACTCTAGTATCCTTCTTTCCGCTCCACGCCCCAGCCGTGTTCCCTTCAACTGAAAATTAATACTGCTGCCACATCAATCCTTTGTTCAGCACTGTGTCTTAAGTCACTCTTTTGTTCAAAAACCTTCTTTGATTCTCCGATGCCTCGCACGTTACATGTAAACTGTTCTGTCTCTGCAGTGTAGCCTCACCACCCACTTGTGAACAGTACACCTCTTCCCTGTCTCCTTACACTCTGCTTTCTGCTTCTTCCAGATGCCCAGAAACCTAATCCCCTCTCCCCTCTCCCTGGGAAATCCCAGCCCTGTTAAGGGCTCAGCTGTTGTAAGTCCCATTTCTTGTTACTGCTCTAGTTACTGCTCCAGCCTCCAGATAGCAATAAAATCAGCTTCAGCGTAACATAATTTGTTTTTGGTTTTGGTTTTTTGCTTATTTCTTGTGTTAGTCTTATGTTACCAGCATTGTAGGGAGGAGGTCACATATCCCTCTAGAGCCTATCAGAATGGGAGGCGAGGACATTTCTAAACTATAACCCATCCTGACTCCAATACGCGCCCCTAGGTGAACATAAGGATTTTTATTCCCTACGCCTGCCCACCCCTGGAGACTCCACTGTCATGAGTGGGAATGTATTGGAATAGGAAAAGGGCAGAGAACCACCGCACAAAAACAGCTGACTCAGGAAAGAAGAAACCGCTGCACAACTGGCCCGGAGAAGCAGATGCTGTAATATCTCCCTCCCTGTTAACATTCCCTCCTTCACAAAGCCTTCTTTCTGGTCTGAGCACATTTCTCTTGAGCCTTGCGAAGCAAAGCATTTCTGTTCCATGTGACATCTTAGAAGACCTGTAGGAAGATGACTATATTTGTGAGATGTTGTGATTTGATGGAATCAAATGGAATTCCTGCCAAACAAATGAAAGATGCCTGGAGTAAAATTAAAAAATTGGTAACTGGGGGACTTCCCTGGTGGTCCAGTGGTTAAGAATCCACCTTCCAATGCAGGGGACGCAGGTTCGATCCCTGGTTGGGGAACTAAGATCCCACGTGCCGTGGGGCAACTAAGCCCGCGCGCCACAACTACTGAGCCTGCACAGTCTGGAGCCCACGTGCCGCAAGGAAGGGCCCACGCACTGCAGATCCCAAGTGCCGCAGCTAAGACCCAACGCAGCCAAAAATAAAATAAATAAATATTTTTTTAAATTAAATAAAAATTGATAACGGGGTAAGGGACCAGGGTAGATGTGTTGCCTGTGAAGATCAGAGAGCTGCCCAGGGCCAGCACAGCCATGGCTATAGCCAGCGGGTGAGCCTGTGGAGCCAGGGAGAGGCTGGCATCCTCAGTGGCTGCAGGAGGAGGCTGGAGAGAGCATCATCCATGAAGAATCAGAGAATTTTTAAATGAGAGAAAAAAATCTTAGTAATCACTTAGCCACGTAATCATTCTAGAAACATTTATCAACAGCTTCTCATTGTCTAGATCCTGTGCCTGAGTTTACATGTTTAAACTCATTTAATTCTCAAAATCACCGTCTGAGGTAGGTACTGTGACTACCTGCATTCTATAGACATTGGCTTGGGAGGCAGTACCAGCTTTCTAGACCAGCTAGTAAGTGACGGGATCAGAATACAAATACAGGCAACCTGGCTCCAGAGCCTACACCCTTAACCACCACTCTACCTTCAGTAATCATCTTTATACTAGAATAAAAACTTGTCATTAGCATTGAGTGACAACTATTTAAATACCTCCCTTGTACTTAGTAATTTGCTAAGAAGTATAGGCAGATTGCTGCCCTTGGGAATTTATGGTCTTGGTGAAAATCAAGAAAAATGTACAGAAAACAATTATTTCAAGCTTATCTAACAAAACCTATAGTATTACCTACGACAACCTGGCTTAGTAGGTGATGAGTAAGTAATAGTCTAGGCAGGACTCCATTCAGTGTTGCCCCAAAATTTGTTTTTCTAGGGAGCTACTGATCCTGGGGGCTGTCTGAGCTTTTCTCTGGCAAGGTCAGTAATTTCAGCATTGAGTTCCCTTTCCTGATTGTTTGTCACTACCCAACAGTCTTCTGCAGGGAATTTAGGCCTTTGCTTAAAGCAGAGCAGTCACTTTGTTATTCTGAGCAAAAGATCATTTTTATTCATTTTGGGTTTAAGTCCTAACAAAGCTCGTCATTTGAGGGGTTTTTTTGGGGGGGGTGATTCTGGCTAGACAGAAAAATAAATGACTTTGATTCTCCCTTTGGAGTTTGCTGATTATTACTGAACATCCAAAATTGAATCATTCTTCACAATAAAACCACTATTTTTGTTGTTGTATACTGTAGAAATGGCTGTGGCCTTGCCCTGAGAAGGAAAACCTTAAATGCCCTCTGTTGGTCAAACATGGAATAACTGCTGAACGTATGAAAAAGTGTTAAAAGTTACAAGAATTAGGGAAATTAGGGAAATATATCACAAAGGTGTGCAAAGCTTTCTCTACAAAGATGTCCGTTGCAATGAAGTTTATAGAAACAAAAAACGGGAAAAAAAACTTAACAAAGGGGGGGCTGAGTTAAATGAATTATGGTACATCCACGTAACAGAATACTCTTCAGCTAATACAGTATTGTAGAAAAATATTTCATAACAGGAAAAATGTTCATGTTACATTAAGTGAAAATTTGAAATCACAAAGCTGTTTAGTGTGCTCCCACTTTTATGATTGAAAGGGTAGACAGAAAACTAGAGTCACTAAATTGATAGAAAACAGAAAGGACATGTGCCAGTGTCCCTTGTTATCTCTTTATGTTGGAATTTTGGGGAATTCTTATTTTCTTTGTGCTTAACTCTGTTTTCTAGATTCGGCATGAATTACTTTAAGTAAAAAAGTGAAAAACAATGAGAATTTTTTAGAAAAGAGAAATCGAAATTGAACCGGCCTAATCTTAGAGATAAAATCGGGGGTCTAGAGTAGTGCTGTAACTTACCCAAGCCTACCCATCCAGTGAGACTTAACGTGGACTTTCAGTTCATTTATTTTCTGGTAAGTCTCATTTAGCTACTTCTTTTGATGAAAAATTAGTAGTGTTAATAATCTGAAGACTTGGCTATTGGTTGTTCTTCACAAATGAGTAAATGAGACTTGAATTAGAAATGAAACTGCGCTGAGATCTATTGAAAGTCAACCCTCGACACAAAGGTTTGTTTAAAAAAAAACAAAAAAGAAGAAGAAAAATTTTAAAAAAAACAAGAAATGAAGCTGAGTATTAGCTATTAGGACATTTAGATGGAGCACATTTGAAAAGATCACAATGCACTTAGAATTGATCTATTTCTCTTGTGTAGGGGTTGGTAAACTACAGCCATTGGGTCAAATCTGACCACACCATTTATGTCTTACAACATAATTTATGACATAACCTCTATGACATCACTTATGTCTTGTGTATGGCAGCTTTTCTTCAACAGCAGCAGAGTTGAGTAGAGACAAAGACTGTGGCCTGCTAAGCTAAAAATATTTACTCTCTGGCCCTTTACAGGGACTTCCCTGGCAGTTCAGTGGTTAAGACTCCACGCTTCCACTTGAGGGGTCATGGGTTCAATCCCCGGTTGGGGAACTAAGATCCCACATGCCACGCAGCATGGCCTTAAAAAAAAGAAGAAAAAAAAAAAAAAGTTTTCAGACCCCTACTCTTATAGATTATTTTCATTCTATATTGCCTCAGGATATTTTAATGTTTCACCAAAGGACTCTTAGCTGGCAGTTCAGAACAAATATTAGCAGCTAGGAAGCCCCCAAATGGCAAGTGGTTTTTCTCTGATACTTTTTTACTGCCTCAGAGAAGCAGGCCACTCCCAGCCTCAAATACAAGGCAGTTTCTAAGTGGGTGTGGGTACCTGGGGGAAGAAAGGCTGTGGAATGGTGGAGAGGCCCCAAGAGATGAGGACACTAAAAGATAGGGTACTTCTTGTCAGGGTACAGGGAATTATACTTCCAGCTAAATTATTTTTCCACTTGATGGAATCATATTGAATAATAGATATTTAAACTGTGAAGTGCTTAAACCTGAACTGACAGACCAGTGGAAATGCCACACAAATGGGCCATGGGGATGGGAGGGAAAATTGGGGATGTGTCTCCAAGATACTCACCCAGCCGCCAGTGGGGTTTGACCATAATGCTTCCAGAGGTGACTGGAACAAGAGCTCCCTTAGAGACACAAGGGATGAGAGAGTAATAGGCAGCAGCTGGTAGGACAACTGTGGACGCTGAAACCACATAAATAAAACACTATTTTCATTGAATTCTGGATGTGAGTTATTTTTTTAAATTAGTTTTTATTAGAGTATAGTTGATTTACAGTGTTGTGTTAGTTTGTGCTGTTGGATGTGAGTTATTTTTGCATCTATATTTTATGTTATTTGTTTTATTATAATTAAGTAATAAATGAAAAACAACATTCATCAAAAGCTTACCTATAAAGAGCTTGGGGTGAGAGCACTTTTGGGGCCCATATCATCTTGCACAGTGAAAACATCCATGGTTACCAGTGTGTACTCCAAACCAAAGAGCCCCCCCCCAAAATGTTCTGCTCTGAATAACACCCCTAGGACCTCTCACAACTTGAGGGGAGCCCCTTCCCACCAGCCCAGCATGATGGCATCCTGGAATTCCCTACCTCTATGATACCAGCAACAATCCATGCCCTTATATACTAATAATACCAATAAAATACATGAGAAAAAAATCTACATGGAGAGGTAACTCTTTGAATGTGATCACAGCACAAATTTCTTTCATGTATTCATCTACTGAGTTGCTACTATATGCCAGGCATTGTGCTGGACTTCGGAGGTTGATTACAGAGAGTAATGAGACAGTAAAATGGATGCCCCACCCTGCTTTCTGACACCCAGGAAGGCAAAGACCAACATGGGACCTCTGCTACAGCCACAGCAAAAAGGAAACGTTTTTAACACTCCCATATCCAAACTTGTCCACCGAAAGAGCAAGAAGCCTGGCCTCCAACTCAGTGTTCACTTTCCCCCTCCAAATCTCAAGTGCAGGGATCTGCTTGGTGAAGTTAGGTCACCTGGGGAACCCAGGATACAAGGTACCATGAGACAAGCAGCTTTTAGATTTCAAGGTTCTAGCATTCAGTGAGGCATACTGGGGTGGTGGTGGGGACCGGGGTTCAGAAACGAGATGTGAGAGGCAATCTGAACATCGGCTACATTTACCCTGTGCACTGTGCGAAGAGAAGTCCAGGAGACAGAACAGCAGTGGTTAACGAATGGGGGTGTGTCAGAGGCTGGGGGAGAGCTGAGCTGGGCTGAGAGCAAGTGGGCCCTTAGCCAAGCTTCTGTGCCTTGGGAAGCTGCTGGCAAACAACCTCCTCCTCAAGGCTGGGAGAGAAAGGAAAGGCGAGTCCTCCAACTGGAAGGAAAAGAAGATGGATGCTTTTGTTACCGTTTTCATTTCCGTTATTGTTGAATAAATTAGAATCGGAGAAAAAATTCAGTAGCTGAATCAGCACTTTGTTAATCTGTTGCCATTCAAAAGGTTTTTTCTTTGGTGAGGCATGGAGAACAGAATCCAATTGACTAATCTCAGGACTCCATGCCTGTAGGACTCTTTTTTTGGTTGACTCCTGGAGGAAAAGTAATCCCAGGGCTATAAGTGCTCGTGTTCTGAGAGCAGCCCACACCTCTGCGCGGCCATGTGCTACCCATCCCCCCCCACCCCCACCCCCCCCGCCGAGGCTCACTGACCCTTCCCTACAGCCCTCAAGCGAACTGGCCTGGAAGTCATTTCACTGCAGGGTGGGGATGGCCACTGCCAGCAAACTGCCCTGCTTTCCCAGAACGCCTGCTCCAACCCCTGCCTACTCAGTCAGCAAGTCCTCATTCCAGGCGGCTGCCCTTGGACTTCTCCCCACCGTGTAAACATAACCAACTGGGAAACTATATTCCTGAAGGAAATCCTCAGCTGAAGAGGAAGATGAAAACTCCAACACATTCAGTGACGTAACCGTGATTGCACATGGATTTTCCTACCTCCTGAGCCTCTGGGGTTCCTGTCCCATTCTCTTTATACAGCCTTGCTTTAAGGTGTAGGAATAACTGTCACTCTGATAGACCTTAGCTCTCTGGTTTCCTCATATGGATTCCTAGAGGAGGAGGGGTCATCTGGCAGAGTGGGTAACTGGAAGGAAGCTGGTCCAGGTAACTCCTTGTTGCGTTACTTAATGAACCAACCCAGAATCTACTCAGACTTCTTGTTATGTAAGATAATAAAATTCTCCTATTATTAAAGCCACTTTGGATTGCAGTTTCTATTACAGCTGAAACATCCAAAGGATGGAAAGAGGAAATTTTGTTATAGATATTGTTGAGAAAGGCTGGAGCAGGTAGTGATAGCTAAGAGATGGCCTCAGGGGGCCTTCTTTAGGGCAGTGCCATTCAAAATGTGATTCAAGGACTTGCAGCATCAGAATTACCTAGAGTGGGACTTCCCTGGTGGTGCACTGGATAAGACTCCGTGCTCCCAATGCAGGGAGCCCAGGTTGGATACCCAGTCAGGGAACTAGATTCCACACGCATGCCGCAACTAAGAGTTTGCATGCTACAACTAAGGCGCCCGCCTGCCACAACTAAGGGGCCCACGTGCTGCAACTAAGACCTGGTGCAACCAAATAAATAAATATTAAAAAAAAAATTACCTGGGAGTTTGTTAGGAATGCAAATTCAAGGGCTTCATCCCAGATGGACTAAATCAGATTCTATGGAGGTAGGGCTGGGAATCTGTATTTTAACAAGTTCTCCCTCCAGTGCTTTTGATGCAAGTATATTTGGAGAAAACACTGACCTAGGAGACTCCTAACAGCTGGGAGTGTGATTGGTCCAAAGAGGAAGTGCTGTGCCTCTTGCTCATGGCTGACCTCCCTGAAGCTGTTCTAATCTTCTAGGACTCAGTTTCCTTTTCTGTCACAACAATGTGAGATTCAAATGAGGAACTGGGTGTAAAAATGGTTTGAAGAGCTAAAACCTTGGCCCCCTAGGAGAGTCTCTGAGCTGACCCTGTCATGCCAGGGGACACAGCATCCGAGGCTGCCGACAGATGTGTTGGACCAGGCTGGACTCTGCCTCAGCAGCCTGTGAGCTTCTTTGGACAGGGCCTGTTTCCATCTGTGTCTCCAGGTGCCCAGCAGAAGAACTGACACATAGAGGGTGGAGAGTCACTGTCATTCTTAATTGAACTCAACTGCCCCTATTTTGAGTTTCCTTTTCGGACTGCTGCTTGAGTCAGTCAGGAAAGACTGGAGACCCAGGTTTTACCCTTGTGGTTAGAGGAGAGCCAGCCCCTGTCGCAGTGCTGCCCTTCCTCTCCTACAACCTCAGTGACCTCAGCCGTCCTCCCTCACAATCCTCCAGGAAAGGATGCTCAGGCTCTCCATTGAGGTGACCTGGTCCTCCCAGATTTCCCTGGCCTTCGACGCCCAGGGATGCACAGGACCCGTTGCCCTGGAAACGTACGAACGATTAAGTCACTAGCCCTCCCTCGTCTCAGGTTTCTAGGTGTGGACTTGGACGCGGGAGCCACTCCCCAAGCCTATAAAAAGGCCTGGCTTAGAGGTGGGGGCCTCGCGCGCACCCAGCGCGCCGAGCCAGTGTTAGCTGGCTGGAGAGGGCGCGCCTGCTGGCCAGAGGGCCAATCAGAGCAGGGCAGGCCAGCCGGTCCGGCTCCCGGTGGCCACTTAGACGCTGGCTGAAAGCGCTGCCTGCTCTGCGATTGGGCGAGCTTCCTGCCAATCAGGGGAGGAAGCCAGCAGGGGTTCGGCCAATAACGGCAGGCGACCGGGTCAGGCCGGTCGCCCTGCGGTCGTCAGGGTGGTCGGCGAGCCCGTCGGCGCTGAGGGAGCGACGGCCCTCCGGCCCGCGCGCGCTGCGCTTTCCGCCCCTCCGGCCCCGCCCGTCGGCCGCGCCGCGTCATGCCAGGCGCTGCTGGGTGCTAGTACCCGGGCCGCCGCCCTCCCGCCCGCCTGAAGCCGCGCCCACTGCCCAGAGCCAGAGGGATGGTGGTAGTCACGGGGCGGGAGCCAGACAGCCGTCGCCCGGACGGTGCCATGTCCAGCTCCGACGCCGAAGACGACTTTCTGGAGCCGGCCACCCCGACAGCCACGCAGGCGGGGCACGCACTGCCTCTCCTGCCGCAGGAGGTACCTGGACCGAGGGCGTGCGGGGGTGCGGGAAGGGGCGCGGGGGGAGGAGCCGGTGCCAGGCAGAGCTGACCTTGGGATGTGAGCAGCGCTGCCGCGCTGAGGCAGGGGTGGGGGTCGGGCTGAGGGCGGCGCCAGAGGAGCCGTGCTCCCCTGCCCACCCCGCTCCCACCCACCACCCGACCCCACCCCACCCCCGAAATGCACCAGGTGTGTCTTCCCAGCCCCAGGCGGCACCTGGCCCTCCCATCCCCCTCCTTCCAGGATTCACTGCCAGCAGGGTTGGTACTCCCATCCCTATGTCCCACCTTACCTACTGGAGGAGGGAGGGTAGGCCGTGGGAAGGGGCCCTTGGAGCCCCAAGAGATGATAGTGTCTCCTAGAGAATCCAAGAGGAGGCCTCAGTGGTTGCCCAAACCCAGTCTCCAGCTGCCCAGAGAGTGGGGTTACGGGCTGTGTGCAGATAAGAAGCAGGCCAGTTAATAGATGTGGCCTCACTCACCTGACACCTCCATGGCTTTCCCTCCTAGCTGCTGTGCTGTGATGCACAGTGGCTTCCACTGGTCTTACTTAACGCATGTGACACTATCACACGAACACCTGAAATGACCCTCAAGAGAAGGGAAAGGAGGGAAGGTGGGGCTCTGCTGGGCAGTGAAGACAGAGGCTAGGAGGTAGGGGCTAAGGTAGTGGCAGACATGACCTGTGGAGTCCTAGGTGAAGAGACTGAGACCCAGAGGGGCACGATGGGGCTGGGTGAGGCTCTCTGGGAACTGTAGTGTCCTCTTTGGTTACGAACCAGTACTCTAAACATCGTGGGGCAGTTGTGAAAATGGGCAGATCTCCAGAAGGACTCTTTGTAATTGGAAAAAAAGAAGGGAACCGTTGGAGACCCAGGGTGCCATTTTTTGTGCACTGTCACTGGTGAGACGGTGTGGCTTGAGGAAAAAAGCACAGGACCCGGAGACCATAGGCCAGCACTCCAGTGCCAGCTCTTTCACAAATTACATGGCTTCATGTGAGTAATGTGAAGTATTATTATCTCCAAATAATATTGGGGTCCTTGGTATGCACATAAAATAGTTTTAGAGGAGCTAGCTATAGAATAAGCAGAAGGCGTTTCCTGTCCTCTGGGTGCAGAAGAGTAACAGTACCTACATTCACAGAACTGTAAGTGCCCGTCCGTTTCATTCATCCATTCATTCAGTGCATATTTGGGGCTTTACTATGAGCCAGGCACTGCACAAGACACGGGGCAACTTTGATGTAACGTATTTGTATCCTACTTTATTTCACAAAGGATTTGAAAGTTGGGGGAAAGGACTGTCTAGATAAATACACATAGACTTTCACAGAGCCAGAGAGATGTCGTAATATTGAAAAGTATGCACTGGGATAAAATTTTAGTTAATCTGCAGGAGGTTTGTGGGAAAATTAGGGAGAACTGGCCTCATTTCTTTCAAAACCACAAACAGTGAAAGAGATTTAAAAAAATAAATAAAGGTCCTGAGCATTTTAGGGAGACCCTAGAGCTTCTCAGGGCAAATGTAGGTACCATCATTCCCTGCCCTTGCCTCCAGAACTGTAGCTGGACTGGGCACTAATCTCCCTGCACAGATTAAGGAAAGAAGTGGAGAGGTACAGAGGATGAGGAGTGGATGCCTGGCATTATTCAACAAACATCTGTGGGCCCTGCTCTGGGTGGCCTCAGTATAGGTGAACAAGATGCTGTTCCTGCCCTCGGGAAACTTGGGCAATAATAACGACCGATAGCACAAAGCTCCCGTTGTGCAGAGCTCTGTTATACAGGAGAACGTGGGCTACAGTGAAGGCACAATGGCTGGAGTGTTCAGTGAACCCTGTCTTGGGGCAGGCAAAGGACAACAGAGCAGAAATGCTCACGGAGTACGGGACCTTGAATAGAAGCTCTCAGAATGAGTGGATGCTGCTAACCGATATGGCGCCTTGGTGTGAATTAGCAAAAGGGTGTACAGCTGGGCTGGCAGACCCCGCTCACGCAGGTGCCCCTGTGCAGTGAACAGCGCACACTGCCAGATGGGGCCATTGCATTTGCTGGATGGACAGAGGGAGGGTGGCAGGAGCGCTGGGGACGGAGAAGACAGCATGAGCAAGGGCACAAAGGTGGGGAGTTCAGGAAGTGGAAGGAGGACAGTAAAGGCTTTGAACTCTAGAGCAGAGATTGTAGGACTGCGGTGCAGAGACCTGATTTAAGAGCTGTGGGAGGATGGGGAGGACTTGGTAATTGATGAATGCAGGGAAAGGGAGGGGAGAGAAGAGGTCAGAAAGATGCCTGGGTTTGGGCCTCGGGTGGCGCTCATCAGACCCAGGAAGGCGGCAGACGGGGCAGCCCCGGCTTGCCTCCCCACCGTGGGACTAAAAGTGCCGGTGATTCCTCCCCAGTTCCCTGAGGTTGTCCCCCTTAACATCGGAGGGGCTCACTTCACCACACGCCTGTCCACCTTGCGGCGCTACGAGGACACCATGCTGGCGGCCATGTTCAGCGGGCGGCACTACATCCCCACGGATGCCGAGGGCCGCTACTTCATTGATCGGGACGGTGCGCACTTCGGGTACGTTCCTCCCTCTGCCATCAACTGCAGGGTCCTAGCAAGTGAGCAGCCCGGGCTTGGGCATGGGACTTTGATGTCTTCCATAACACCTAGAAGAGGAGATAACCTGCTGGTGGAATTTAATAAATGTGCATATTGCATTGCATCAGAATTCTTAGTTTCTTTCCCAGAGGAGGCAAGGACAACCGGAGAAACCCCAGGTGACACACATTGGCTGGATGTGATGAAACTGATTCTCTGCTATGCAAATTAAGACTGGGAAGTTGTCATCCCTGTGGAATAGGTGTGACCGCACCGAGAGGCAGGGGAGTTCCAACACAGCTTCTGGGAGAAGACCCTCAGATCCAGATTCTGGGGCTCGGCATCGCTGTTAGGGAGAAACATGGGGTGTGGCAGTGGTTCCCAAACTTCTTTCAATAGTTTGAAACAAATAAATAGGACAAAAAAAGGTGAGGGAAGGGCCAACATAGGGTTGCCATCCTGTAATTTTGCCAAGTCTTTAAAAAACAAAACACCTTCAGGGACTTCCCTGGCGGTTCAGTGGTTGCTTCCACTGCAGAGGGCACAGGTTCAATTCCTGGTGGGGGAGCTAAGATCCTGCGTACCGCACCGTGCAGCCAAAAAAAAAAACCCCCCCAAAACGAAACAACCACAGCAAAAACACACACACAAAAACCCCACTTTCAATTGTTACTGTCATTTTAACAGTAAAACATGGAACAACACAATCTCAAAAAAAGATAGCCCTTCCCAAGAGAGGACTTCTGACAACCTTACAGATAAACAATTTAAAGACTTTATGTTTTGGTTTCCTTGTTTGTGAAATGAGAAGTAATTATAGCTGCCTTGCAGGCCTGTCATGTGGATTAAATAAAGAGGCTTGGTGTGACCCCTGGCCAGGTCCTTTCAGAGTATGTGGCTGAAACTCTTTGCCCCATCCGTCTAACTTTGGAGATGACTGGAGAACTAACATGGTCTTTGACCTTGAACAAAAGGAGACCCTCCAACCACTACGTCTCTGTGCCGGCCTCCAAGTAGGATTGCCCACACTGGGAGAAGGGTCATTTTCATCCTCAGAAAGGAGCCTCGTCAAATAATTTGCTCTGAAGCATCTGGGTTTCCCCATTGGGCGGTCAGCTGCCTCCAGTGCTGAGAAAACAAAGTGTCACATCGCTCTGCAGAGCTATAAAAAGATTTTTGTTTGCAGGCTGTTTGGGAGAGGAAAGTGCTCGGCCCGGCTGGCAGCTCCCACAGCACTCTTCACTGGGCCTTGCCCGCGGTTATGTTTTTCAGGACTCACCAAGATTTGCTTACGATCCTAGAGGACTGATTTTCGAAGGAGTGACGGGGAAGGGGAACCCGGTTTGGCCCTAGGCTGATGCGCCCATACCCAGGTGGCCACAGCTGGAGAGTGGCAGGGCCAGGCAAGGGCATGGCAGCAAGCAGGATATTGTGGTGTTTATCCTCAGGCTACTGGACTCCAGTGGCCTAAGATTCATCAGCAGCCTGTGGAGCTGTTGAAAGATTCAGATAAAATAAAATAGGGATTTAGGGCATTTCTCTGCGGGTGAGCTCACGTAGCCCCAGCAGCCACCATGGAGGCTGCCTGGGCCTCCACCTGGGGCACTTTCCCGTTGTGATCAGTGCACAGCGGCTTGGACTGGAGTCTGGACCACTGTGGGTGTGGATTTGGAGTCCCCCGTGTCTGCATCTGGCTAGCTGTGGCTCCTTTAGCAAGGGTGTTCCTTAAGCTCTCTGAGCCCCACTTTTTCCTCATTTATAAAACGGACGTAAGAAAGCACTTACCCCATGTCGTTGGAAGGATTAAATGGGATAACTCCTGAATAGTGACTGACACAGATTAGTACTTGGTGAGTGTTGGCTGGTGTTGCTTCATGGTCATAGACTCACTACTGAGGTAACAGCTTGGTCTTGGGGTTTACTGATACATCCTCACAGAAAAGCCCTTCCCACACCTACCAGTGATGGGTCTGATTACTTTCAGCCCTAAAGAATCTGAAGAGAGAATTAAAAGAACTGAATTGTTATTTTAAGAAGGTGCAGTATGTGATTTTTTGTTCACTCCTGAAGCCAGTTTATTCAGGTGTCAGGGTTAGGCATTCCTCTTCTCCGTATAGCTACAGAATGATACTGATGGCAAGGATCTGTGGGGAGTGCAGAACTCTTCCACGTGGCTGGTGCGAATAAAATGCTACAACCACTTTGTCAAACAGGCACTTATGACCGAACAGTTCTCCTCCTGATGTTTACCCAAGAGGAATCGGTGCCTGAGTCCACAAGAAGATTACAGGGAATGTTTATCACAGCTTTACTCTTAGGAGACCCCAACTGGAAACAATTCGAATGTCCATCAACGGGAGAATGGGTAAATAGTTTATAGTGTATCCATACAACGGTATGCTACTTAGCGATAAAATGAAGGAAACTTCTGCTACACATGATGACGTAGGGAATCAATCTCAAAGACACTAGGTTGAGGGGAAGAAGCCAGGCACAAAAGAGAACATACTGTGTGATTCCACTTACATGCATTTCAAGAAGAGGCAAAACTAATCTTTGTTGATAGAATTAGAAGTTAGAGTGGTTGTCTCTGTAGTGATTGGCTGGGAAGAGGCACAGGGAAACTTTAATTAGGTGGACATGTTCTATATCTTGATGTATGTGGTGGTTGTGTGGGTATATTCATACGTGAAAAAGTAATTGGCCTGTACAATTAAGATGTGTACCTTTATTGGCTATTATCTGTACCTCAATTCAAAATATAATTAAGGGGCTAGATATCATATCTTCCCATTTTTCCTGTATATACTTAACAATTATAATAAAAACGATACAATAACAACTACTAACACTTAGTGAGGGCTTGCTCTGTGCCAGGTATTTTCTAAGCACTTTTTATGTATTAACTTATTTAATCCCCTCATAACATTATGGGGTAGTTTTCTTATTTTCCCCCATTTTACAGAGGAGAAAGGGCACAGAGAGGTTAAGTTCACTTACCCAAGGTTACACAGCTGGCCATCTGGGTCCAGATCCTGTGCTCTAACCACTGGGTGGCACTGTCCGGATCCATTTACTCCTTCTCACCAACCCTCTTTCCTTCCTGCTCAGAGATGTGCTGAATTTCCTGCGCTCGGGGGACCTGCCGCCCCGGGAGCGCGTGCGGGCCGTGTACAAAGAGGCCCAGTACTATGCCATCGGGCCTCTCCTGGAGCAGCTGGAGAACATGCAGCCACTGAAGGGGGAGAAAGTGCGCCAAGCGTTTCTGGGACTCATGCCCTATTACAAAGGTGAGGGGCTCACTGTGCGGGGCAGTCGGGGTGTGAGGAGGGAGGGTAGCGAGGCATCTGTCAGTGCTGAGGTCTCCACCAGAACAAGTGGGTCATGGCTCGCCAAGACACCTGTCCTACTCAAGATGGGAGAGGATCCTGCTTCCCTTCCTGCCGCCCTCCCAGTCCCGCAGGAAGATTCAGATGAAATAGGGACCACCTTGCCTGCAACGTCATCAAATCGCATTTCAGAAGGGTGGTACTCATCCCATCCCCTTTGTTTCCTTTTGCCCTGCAGAACCACGATTCCTGTTTAAGTTTGTGCCCTTCATGGGCCCAGAGTCCCTTCCCCAGGGATCTGTCTCTTCCCTCTTGGGTCCACTGTCACTGGGGCTCTCTCTGTGCCCCGCCCCCCTCCCCACCCCCGTCCCACTGATGGGTGACGTGTTCACCCCCGCAGACCATTTGGAGCGGATTGTGGAGATTGCCCGGCTGCGCGCCGTCCAGCGGAAGGCCCGCTTTGCCAAGCTCAAGGTCTGTGTCTTCAAGGAGGAGATGCCCATCACCCCCTACGAGTGTCCGCTTCTCAGCTCCCTGCGCTTTGAACGGAGCGAGAGTGACGGACAGCTCTTCGAGCACCACTGCGAAGTGGATGTGTCTTTCGGGCCCTGGGAGGCCGTGGCTGACGTTTATGACCTGTTGCACTGCCTGGTCACGGACCTCTCGGCCCAGGGCCTCACCGTGGACCACCAGTGCATCGGGGTGTGTGACAAGCACCTCATCAACCACTACTACTGCAAGCGCCCCATCTATGAGTTCAAGATCACATGGTGGTGAGTAGCCCTGGCAGGGAGCAGAGTCCTGTCAGGGAGGGTGTCCGTTCCCCTTGGCAGCTCTGGGAGCAAGGTCCCTGGAAGGGCTGCTGGCTGCCCCAGAACCTGCTGAGGTGAGGACGGATCCTGAGGCACAACTCCAGGCGGACGGAGGTGCAGCCCCAGTCTCCTTGGCTGTACCTTGGGGCCAGGTTCAGGGCTGGTGGCCCACGAGGACTTGGTGCCTGCGCTCACCTGGCCTTTCCTCGAGGCACGGCAGTCTCTGCCTGAGGCTTATGGGGTCCGGCTAGCGAGGGCTTGACCAGGAAGTCCAGAGAGGTTTTGTCACTTTCTTGATCTTGCAAGAGAGTTTCTGCCCTTTTTAGAGTCACGTTACCAAACTCACGTAGGCATAACCACTCCTCCATCCTGTTCAAGAGTCCCTTCCTGTGCTCAGTGTATC
Organism: Stenella coeruleoalba; assembly: GCF_951394435.1. NCBI lineage: Eukaryota > Metazoa > Chordata > Mammalia > Artiodactyla > Delphinidae > Stenella > Stenella coeruleoalba. Next base: position 73,649,604 of record NC_137161.1, read on the forward strand.
AGTATGAATGTGGAACATGATGGGGGATTTACCCAAGGAGCCACCTAGAGCCCCTGGCTGAAGAAGGAACATTTTCTCTCCCTCTTCCCTCAACAGTAGCCCCACGCTTTGTTTTAGGATGTGGACTCTTTTCCTCCCAAAACATATTCTTCACCACCTTTTGGAGATGTAACCATAGTTGCCAAAGCCATGCACCAGGTTGGCCTTAGAAAAGCACAATGTTTACAGCCCTGCCTCAGGGCCTTGGCTTCTCCTACCTTCCACTAACCTTCCTTGCTTGAAGGGTTATCTTCTCATGGGGCTGGAATGCACATTTCAGGGACTCCTTTTGAAGATCCCTAAGTCAAGCAGGCAAGATGCCTAGTTGTTGTGTTATCTTTGAGATGTAACATCCTTTCTAGAGGCTCAGAATACATCCTTGACTGCTATTCCATGTTAGGATCCAATTTGTGGTGAACCTCCTTGGATGGGAACTCCTGTTGCTTTTTCCTGCCAACGTTCTCCTTCTCGGAGATTGTCTATCTTGGGGAAGGAAAGAGAGGGCCGGAGGAGAGGCGCAGCTATCCCAGGAGCTGTGGGAAGAGAGCAGCAGCCCTCCGTTATGTTTGCCTCTGCACAATTCAGAGAGAAAAAGATCCACCAGCTTCTGTTCCACTGCGTTTCCTTCTCGCGCTGTCTGCAGCCTGGGGCAGCCAGTCGGGGTGTGGGCCTGCACCCCCTAGAGGAAATGCTCTGCAGCACCAGTCACTGGAACGGGGACGTTCCCTTGCTGCGTGCAGGGCTTCTCCCTGTAATCGTGATTGAACTTGACTGCTCCTGGGTGTTGTTGTAGGGAGATTTTTTTTCTGTCAGCCTCATCGGTCTCAGTCTTACAAGACCAGATTGGCGAGGAGGGTAGTGGGGGAGCTGAGGAAGAGAAGGCCAAGCCCTGGGGCCTTGGCTGAGCTCCTTCACGGGGCAGGGACCCCTTGGCCCCTGTATGGGAGGATTCCAGGGCATGGTCCCCCGCTCTTACACTGTATTCTTATGTGCGTGGAGCAGGTGTCCAGGCTGACATCTAAGGGGACGGTCCAGTCAGTGGTTCAGGTTCTGAGATAACATGTTCTCTCCTTGTTCTCATCCGCAAACGGCTTGTCGCTTTTCCGGAGCTGATGTCCCTGCTTGGATCTTACCCCGACAGCACAGCTCTTGCCTTGTCCTCAGAGAAGGGTCTTTCATTTAAGTTGCCCAGATCGGCAAATAGATTGAACGCTAATACAGGTTCGTTTTTTGACAGACACTGAGGCAGGCTCTTCAGGAGGGAGCCAGTGTGAGGAGAGAGCAGATAGGTAAGCCCAGTGCCTGCAGTGATCCGACCTCGGCCCCTTCTCTTGCCTTCCCTGGCCCAGAGCATCGCAGCACTCGGTTATTGAGAGTCCATACACATAAGACAGGGAGGGACTGGTTCACGTAAGCTCAAGTCAGCTCAGAATCAGGCCCTGAAGACCTGCTTGGGGCTTCAGGGACGCTGGATAGGAACGCTGTCCCTGCGCCTCTTGCTGGAGCCCCTCCATTCCTCTGCCCCTGTGTTGTCCTCGCGGAGGTGCTCTGTGCCGTCGTGGGGGGACAGGGCTGTGGCCAGTAGCCCAGGCAGAGCAGGGACACTGGCGGCCAGCTTAGAGCTCCTTCTACATGGAGTAAAAGAATTCGGTGGCCCTGTTTGGCCATCGTCTGTTGAGAAGCCAAGGCCAGGCTGCGAAGCGCTCTTGGATGTGGAGGGTTTGTGGTGATCGCCTCCAAATAAAGGTCATCTCTGAGGAAGTGACTTCTCCTAGTTGGGTCCCTTTTCAGCTGTCAGCGGCCAAGCCCAGAACATAAGAAGCGTTGGGTAAGGAAGGAGGGCTCCAAAGGACGGCTGCTTCTCCCAGATTGAAAGGAAGTCTGTCTTCATGGAATTCTTGTGTGTAACGTCCTTGGGTCAAACCAAGGGGCCTGCCTTTGGAGCTTCCCTTATGTTTGACTTCGGGTACCTTTTCTCCCAGGTGCTCCATTCACTGGTTGGGAAGGTGATAGTTACAGGAAATAGGACCGCATGGTGCAATGCTAGCTGCAATTCAGTAAGAATGAAAAACTTAACTGCAGCTAAGTTTGAAAAGATTGAAACAAAACCACAGTGAAACCCAGCACACCATCCCAGGTGGGGGAATTCTTTGGGTAACGCTCTAAATAGAAGACATAGAGGAATCGTCACCATCCTTATTCTACCTCTGGTGAATTCAGCAGGCTGTCCAGCGCTTATCACGTGGAAAGCAGTCGACTGTGCTCTGAAAATTTCTGTTCTTTCTCTCTGGGGCTTGGGATGTTCTGGGAGCTGTCTGAGCCTTGTGCCTCAGGCTGCTCAGGTGATGTAATCTTCCTGTTCTGGGTTGCTCCTTGGAGGACTAGGAAATTGACATCTGCAAGCCACAGACTAGGAAATTGACATCTGCAAGCCACAGATGGGTGAGCCTTACTGTGTGCTCTTGGTCTAAGTTGGATCCTGAAATGGTTAAGACATATAACAACAACAAAACAAAAACCACTCACACTAATCATTTTGATCCCAGTTAGAATTTCAGATATCATCCTTCTGCATACCTTCTGTCTGTATTTGATTGTGCTACAAGTGAGTAAGCTTTCTCGGGTACCATTTTGCTGGGGCTCTTTCATGAAGGTGGCGCGCCTGCCTCGTGATCCTTAAAAGAGGGAGGCTTTATTCATCAGAAGCCAGAGTGTTGGGAACTGGGGTGGGAGAGGCACTTTTTGGAATTCTGGAAGAAACATACATGTATACATATGTTAATTGGAGGAAGGGCGGGCTGGCAGAGGGTCAGAGGAGGTGGGAACAGAGACGGGGAGGAGGGATAGGCAGTTGCCTCTGGGAGTGGGAGGTCGCGGGGTGGTCGGTCGTCTTCCTTCTGTACAGTGTGGGCTTTGTGTTCACAAGATAACGCTGCCTGTGTTTGTTCATTTCCTGTCTGTGAGCGCTTTGGTGCATGGAGCCTCAGTACCCTCACCTGGCATTAAAGTCAAGAATTAGAACCTGGGTGCCGTGCCTTTCTTGTTTAGAGACTTAACTCCTCCCTCCTCCGCCCTCCACGCTGCCAGCAAATATGTGTTGATTTCTGCTTAAAACGTGGTATGTTTTGGGATGCCATACTAAATCAAACAGGCTCTTCCCTGAGACATGCGGCTGAGCTTCCGCCCTGACCTGAAGTTAAAGGGAGACGGGCCCCTGGAGGTTCCTCTGCAGGGAACCTCCTGCAGAGGAGGTTCCTCACCTGCTCTCCGTCCCGGCAGGCGTACTCACCCGTGCCCCCAGATTTCTGGGGTTTATAGGCAGTGCTGGCCATTCGTTCATGACCCTCAGCTTCCTCACTTGACCATTCTGTCTTTTAGGAAGTGGGTTCACCTGATCCCTTACTGAAGACCCAGTGTTCCAGTAGCTGAAAGCCCTGTACATCTTTTCTCCTCTCCTGGCCCTATACATCCAAGGCACACTCCAGTACCTCAGTAGGGGTCCCAGGGAGGCACCAGCATGGGCAGCCTCTGCTCCGTGTTCCAACATCTCCATGATGCTGGGATTGGCTGAGCCCAGCAATCCTTATAGGTATGAGAGTTGGAATACATTGGGTTGGCCTAAAAATTCGTTCGGGATTTTCCATAAGATGATACACAAACCCGAACGAGCTTTTTGGCCAACCCAGTAATAAGCAGATTCAAGGTCCAGAGGCACCATGTGAGTATCTGTCCGTGCAGCCGCCTGGAGCGGTCAAGGTGAAACTGGCAACTTGGTCCACACAATGAGGGCAGGGCAGGTTTTTCAAACACTTTGGCTTCAGAAGATGCTGCATTACATGTGCAAGATCCCAAGAGGCCAGCAGAGGAACGGCAGCTCTGGTCGTAGTGGACAGAGAAGCCGCTTCAAGCTGCAGGTAGGTGCCCATGTGCAGCAGAGGCCAGCCAAAACCCAGAGCTTCCCAGAGCAGACACAGAAAGGGACAGTCTTCTCTTACAGCGGCTGACTGGCGTGCCAGAAGAGGAAACTGAACTCCCGCGCACCCTTTTGCCAACCATGTGCCTTTACATCCCACCCGTTCAAAGTGGAAAGTAACACAGAGACTCCTTGGGACCTTACGTCTGTCTCCGTGCCTGACTTGCACTTGGAGTCATTTGTATTAGTCAGGAGGGAAAAAACCACACGGTAATTTGAATAATATATATCTTTAATATAAATAGCTATTAATTATAGGAAGATTGGAGTAATGAGGGATTGGCTAATAAAGAGTAGAGATAACTATAAAGAATATAGGAATAGCAGATGTAAGAAGCAGCCACTAGGGCAGAGAGAGAGAGCGTCCAAGGACGAGTACCCCGTCCCCCCAGAGCTGATACCCAGACCTTTTTTGGAGAAGGCGTGACCATGGCTCACCGAACAGTAGAGGGAAGCCTACTTGGGGGAACTTGCTGGAAACCCACCCTCTGGGATGCTGGAAAAATCCGTTCCTTGGGAGGTGTCTTGCCAGAGGCCCTCCATGGCAAAACCACCCCAGGGGAGTGCCGGGGAAAGCTGTGGGCCTCTTTGTGCTGCTGACTACCCTGCATGGCAGGAGCTGGGTGCTGGAGAAGCTGTGTGAGCTGTGAGCAAGCACACCTGAGCCAGAAAGGAAACATCTCCCTCCTTGCAGTGTCTCACCAATGCCCTCTACTAACAAAGAATCATATCATGTTAGTCGGCAAAGGCAAAAACTACTCCTAAGTCCCAACCCAATTTTTGCGGAGGCAACGAAGGATGAATATGGGACTAAAAGGCAGTCAGTACCTGGCACATCATCTACATGTGCTGATGACTCCGCAGATGTATACTCCTGTCCAGGCTTCCTGCCTCAGCCTCGAATTATACACCCAATAACCTGCCAAATATTGCCACTTCAATATCTGTTAGCCATCTCAAACTTAATACATCCAGATGGAATTCCTGATCTCCCCTCCCACCCCAAACATCCTCATTCCACCTCCTCCCTCTCAGGAAGTGGCACCACCGTGCACCCAGTCAACAAAAACCTGCATCACCTTTCACTCCCCTCCTTCACCTTCCCCTTCTCCTTGCGATCCATCACCAAGTACTTGAATACATCTTCAAGCTGTATCGAGTTTTCACAGATTCGCTTGTTTGACTCACCATCATCTTTCATCCTGAGTTACTACAAAGGCCTCCTGGCTTAATTTGGCTCTCAATTACCCCGACTAACCTATTCTCCAGAATAGTCTTTTGAAACGGTTGATTAGATCCTGCACTATGCTGACTTAAAACCCTTTGCTTTTTTCTTTTTTTAATTAATTTTTATTGGAGTAGAGTTGATTTACAATGTTGTGTTAGTTTCGGGTGTACAGCAAAGTGAATCAGTCATACATATACATATATCCACTCTTTTAAAAATTCTTCTCCCATATAGGCCATTACAGAGTATTGAGTAGAGTTCCCTGTGCTATACATTAGGTCCTTATTATCTATTTTATATATAGTAGTGTGTATATGTCAGTCCCAATCTCCCAATTTATCCCTTCCCCCATGGTAACCATAAGTTTGTTTTCTACATCTGTGACTCTGTTTCTGTTTTGTAAATAAGTTCAAACCCTTGGCTTTTAAAATGAAATTGGAAAGGCTAACCATGTTTGATCTGGTTCCTGCCAACCCTTCCAGCCCCAACACACCACCCCGCTCCTTGTTTCCCATCCTCCACCCTGGCCTTCTTTCAGTTCCTGCCTCAGCTTTTTGTGATTGACATTTCCTCTGCCTGGGATGCCCTTCCCCCCACCCTTCTCATTTATGGCTGGCTCCTTTTCATATTTTATGTTCCAGCTCAAATGTTACATACTCAGTGAGACCTTCTCTGACCATGCCATCTCAAGCATACTCCCTCCCATTACCATCTATCACGTCACCCTATTTCTTTATAGCCTTTATTACCAATAGTAGTTGTTTGTTATGTCTCTATTTTCTTTCAAATAAGCCCCTCGAGGGCATAGATTTTGCCTCTGTTGTTCACACGTATATCCCAATGCTTGGAACAGTCAGTGCCTGGAAAAGAGGTGCTCATAGTCAAGATCTGTTAAACAATCTGTCCAGTATATGGACAGGAGACCACTTGGAGCATCTTAGTACACGGCCTGTGATTAAAGTCGGTGGGAAACTGCAAAAGGCCAATCCAGGCAGGATTACTAATGGGCCAGACCTTTCGTGAGTGAAAGTTTGGGTCACCCCACCAGGTAAAGAGATTGAGTATGGAGATTAAGTTTGATATAAGGAGATGCATATGGGTGCCAAGTTGACAGGGGGTGGAGTTATGAGAGCTAATTGTATGTGTCATCTTGATTGGGCCACAGTGCCCAAATATTTGGTCAAACATTATTCTGGATGTTTCTGTAAGGGTGTTTTTGGATGAGATTTACATTCAAATCAGTGGACTTGGAGTAAAGCAGATTACCCTCCATAATGTGGGTGGACCTCATCCAATCAGTTGAAGGCTTGAATAGAACAAAAGCCTCCCTCAGGCAGAGGGAATTCTGACAGCCGTCTGTCTTCAGACTTCACTGAAACACCAGCTCTTCCTGGTTCATCAGCAGACTGCCTTTGAACTTGAACTGTAATTCTTTCCTGAGCCTCCAGCCTGCCAGCCTCTCCCATCAGATTTTGGACCCACCAAGCCTCCACAGTCACATGGCCCAATCCCTTAAAATAATTATCTTCCTATATATACTGTATCTATCTATCTGTCTATCTATCCCAGGATATGTTATCTCTATATATATATCGTTATTCTAGAAAGAGATTTAGATACATCCTAGGAGAATATATATAATGAAATGCAAAGGTAGCATACCACATGTTTTGCCACCTTACTATTTTCATTTAACGTTATCTTTTGGAGATCTGTTCCTTTCAGTTCATGTAGAGCTGCCCCTCCCCCCCTTTAAAAATTTGATAGTATTCCATTAAAAATATGTTCCACAAAACTATTTAAAAATAGTTTCTGCTGCCTTTTGAGATACACATGCCTCTAACTATTTATCAACGGATTAATAAGCCTTTCCCACATTTAAGCAAATACAGCCCTCAGCTCTCTTGTTCTTGATATGATAAAGACTACTTAGAAACGTTAAAAAAAAAAAAGGAAAAGTAAGATGGAGGTCTTGGGTTTTTTAGCTGATTGATTCTATAATGCTTATAGATTTGAGTCATGGTTGACCACAATATGGTTCAGCAAGAGAGAATGTACTCCTTTGCTTATGTGAATGATCTGTTTTCCTTGATTTTGGGTCCTATGGAAAATGGCTTAAGTTACGTGGTTCCTGGATTGCTTCTCACTTGGGAACTTGGCAATTTGATGAGCCCTTCTGCTGTCACTAATCTGATTTTCTCCCAGAGTCTATCCCTGCGGCTTTCCCCTGGGTTGCTTCATTCTTAGGCAGCCTTTATCTACTACTGCAGAGATCGCCTTTGCCAGAAAACCAGAGAAGAGAGAGCGTCACTTTCCTGAAAGCTAGAGAAGTCCTAGAAAGGAATTATGGGCAATCCTCACGCATTTGTTGAGGCCAGGGGAATGGCAGAGCTCACATGCCTATTCTTGGAGCCAAGGGATAGGGTCATCAATGGCTGAACTCTGTGGGCTAATAATGTAGGGAGGTGCGGTTCCCCCAAAAGAAGCTAGGTAGACAAAAACCACACATCCTCTACTAGTTCTACAAAAGTGTATACTCTTTCTCTCTTCTGATAGGGACCTCTGTTTTCACTGGCAGACATTAGTCATAGCCACGTCTATGAGTTTAGCACAGATCTCTAGCTGTTAATGGTTTCTTAAAGTCTTGCATTCTGCAAAAACCAACAAAAAAAAATAATTTCCTCTGTGGGGTGAAGTAGGAGAAAAGGGGGAGAGGGTCAAGTTTTAACTCCTTTTCTCTTTAATGTATATATTAAATGGTTTGATATTAGTTTTTGATGAACTGATATGTGTCCTATCATATAGCAAGTAGAAAATTTAATTCTCCTTCTCTATGATAGTGATGTGATTTTACTATTACAAACCAGGCAAGTCTCATTAAGAAAGATTTGTTTCTTTTATATAACTGCTGCAAGAAAATGTTGCAACTGACAAGGGCTTATCTCCAAAATATACAAACAGCTCATACAACTCAACAACAAAAAATCAAACAACCCAATCAAAAATGGGCAGAAGACTTTAATAGACATTTCTCCAAAGAAGACATACAGGTGGCCAGTAGGTACATGAAAAGATGCTCAACATCACTAATTATTAGAGAAATGCAAATCAAAACTACAATGAGATACCACCTCACACCGGTCAGAGTGGCCATCATTAAAAAGTCTACAAATAACAAATGCTGGAGAGGGTGTGAAGAAAAGGGAACTCTCCTACACTGTTGGTGGGAATGTAACTTGGTGTGGCCACTATGGAGAATAGTATGTAGGTTCCTCAGAAAACTAAAAATAGAATTACCATATGTTCCAGCAGTTCCACTCTTGGGCATATACCTGGACAAAACTATAATTCAGAAAGAAACATGCACCCCTATGTTCAAGCAGCACTATTCACAATAGGCAAAACATGGAAACAACCTAAATGTCCATTGACAGATGAATGGATAAAGAAGATGTGGTACATATATACAATGGAATACTACTCAGCCATAAAAAAGAACAAAAAATGCCATTTACAGCAATATGGATGCAACTAGAGAGTATCATACTAAGTGAAGTAAGTAAGATAGAGAAAGACAAATACTATATGATATCACTTATATGTGGAATCTAAAATATGGTACAAATGAACTTACCTACAAAACAGAAACAGAGTCACAGACATAAAGATCAGACTTGTGGTTGCCAAGGGGCAGGGGGAGGGAAAGGGAAGGGAAGGACTGAGAATTTGGGGTTTGTAGATGCAAATATTTAGAATGGATAAACAGTCCTACTGTATAGCACAGGGAACTATATAATTGCTGCAAGAAATAATGGCTCAATGTTATATAAAGTCAAAATTCCTGTCTTAGTCACACATTATTAAAATTTGAAATGATAGGACAATTTGAACATGAAAATAAATAATTATAGCAATGGGTTATAACCCATTGAATAAATAAGAATCCATGAATTCATGTTGACACAAATGAATAAATAATTACATAAAAGAGGTAGAAAGGAAAGTTCTTAGAGTAAAATGTCAGCTAATAAATATAGAGAAAGAATGATGGGGTTAGAAAACCTCCATTTAGCAACCATCGTAATTATAACTGAATCATCATTAATCATCAAAGTATTTTCCTATAAATTACTAATTAATTATAAAGGTAAAAATAGTAACTTCACAGTGGAGACACCTGAAAGACTCCACCTTAATCATTAACCAAAGTTGTTAGCCAAAATGGGACAAACAGACATCATGCACATCACCTATCAATGCCTTGAGGAGAATACAACATTATGCCAGTGATTTTTCTGCCAAAAAATGAATAACCTGAATCTAATCATGAGAAAAAGTCGGAGAAACCCAAAGTGAAGAACATCTTTTAGAATGACCATCTTATACTTTACAAAAATGTCAAGATTATGAAAGACAAATTGAAATGGAAGAACTATTCCAGATTAAAGAAGGCTAAAGAGACATGGCAATCAAGTGATCCTGGGTTAGATTTGGGATCAGGAAAAACAATAGCTATAAGGGGCATTTTGGGGACAATTGAGAATTGAATAAAGGCTGTAGATTAAATAATGGAATTTTATCAATGTTAATTTTCCTGATTTTGATAATTTTGCTTTGGTTTTTCTCAGAGAATATCTTTATTCTTAGGAAATACACACTGAAATATGTCAGCATCAAGAACCATGATATTTGCAAGTTAAATTCTTTAGGAAGAAAGTGAGATAGAGAGGGTGCAAATGATAAAGAAAATGGGACAAATCTACAAGTTCAAGAAGCTCAAAAAACTCCACGTAAGATAAAGTCATAGGGCTTCCCTGGTGGCGCAGTGGTTGAGAGTCCGCCTGCCGATGCAGGGGACACGGGTTCGTGCCCCGGTCTGGGAAGATCCCACATGCCGCAGAGCGGCTGGGCCCGTGAGCCATGGCCGCTGAGCCTGCGCGTCTGTGCTCCGCAACGGGAGAGCCCACAACAGTGAGAGGCCCGTGTACCGAAAAAAAAAAAAAAAAGTCATAGAGACCCACAGCAAAACACATTGTAATCAAACTGTAGAAAGCCAAAGGAAAATACTATGGAAGCCAGAAGGGAGTCAGATGTCATATTTAAAGTGTTGAAATAAAAACCTGTCAACCAAGAATTCTGTATCTGGCAAAACTATTCAAGAATGAAGGAGAAATTAAGACATCGTTACTAGTAGACCTGCTCTGTGAGAAATGCTAAAAGGACTTCTTTGGGCTGAAGAAAAAAGGACACCAGAAGAAGCCACATGGAGAAATAAGAACACCAGTAAAGATAAATACCTAGGTAAACGTAAAAGCATTATTGTACTAAAGGTTTATAACTCCTCTCTTTTCCCCTATGTGATTTAAAAGACATATATGCATAAAACATTAATTATAAACCTGTGCTGATAGGCACACAATTTATAGAGATGAAATCTGTGACAATAACAGGATAAAATGAGAGGGACATAGTTGTATTGGAAGCAGAGTATATACTATTTTAAATAAGTTGGTATTATTCAAACTAAGTTGTTATGAGTTCAAAATGTCAATTGTAATCCCAAAGGTAACCACTAAGAAAATAACGAAAAAAATGTACAGAAAATGAAAATGGTAGGCTACAGAAAAACAATTAAATACCAAAATATGAGGTAATGGAAGAATTGAGAAAAAAAATATAAGCTATATAGAAAACAAGAAGCAAAATGGCAGAAGTAAGTCATTATTTAGCAGCAATTACTTTATTTGGTTTGTTTGTTTGCTTTTTAATATAGTCAATCGTAGCAATTACTTTAAATGTAAATAGATTACACTCTCCAATTTAAAGTCAAAGATTGGCAGAACGTATTTCCCAAAAAGTTGCATCTATCTGCTCTCTATAAGAAATTCACCTTAGATACAAAAACACAAAGAGGCTGGAAGTAAAAGGATGGAAAAATATATTCCATGAAAACAGTAACCAAAGGAGAGTTGGGGAATGTAAAAAAAAAGTTGGACTTCCCAGGTGGCTTAGTGGTTAAGAATCCGCCTGCCAATGCAGGGGACATGGGTTCGAGCCCTGGTCCGGGAAGATCCCCCATGCCACGGAGCAACTAAGCCCGCGCGCCTACAGCCCGTGCTCCGCAACAAGAGAAGCCACCGCAGTGAGAAGCCTGCACACCGCAACGAAGAGTAGCCCCCGCTCACCGCAAGTAGAGAAAGCCCATGAGCAGCAATGAAGACCCAGTGCAGCCAAAAATTTAAAAATTAATAAGTAAATAATTTTTAAAAAAAAGGTTATAAGAGACAAGAAAGACATTATAGACTGAAAAAGATTTAATCCAACAAGATGATGTAACAATTATATGCATATATACACCTAATAACCAAGCACCAAATATATATGAAACAAACAAAAAAGGCAGATTTAAAGGAGACATCAACAGTTTTACAATCAGAGTTGGAGACTTCACTATCCCGCCTTCAATAACGGATAGAACAACCAGAGACGAGATCAGTAAGGAAAGAGAGTACTTGAATGACACTATAATCCAATGAGACCTAACAGACATATATAGAATACTTCACCCAACAATAGTGGATACACACAGAACATTGTCCAGAATAGAACATATGTTGGGCCACAAAGAAAAGCCTTAGTAAATTTTGAAAGGTTGAAATCATACAAAGTATCTTTTCTAATCACAATGGAATGAAACTAGAATCAGTAACAGAGGGAAACTCACAAAAATGTAGAAATTAAAAAACATGCTTTTAACCAACGGTCAAAGAAGAAATCACAAGGGAAATTAAAAAATACTTTGAGGCAAATGAAAATGAAAACACAACGTACAAAACCTTTGGAACGACGTGAAAGCAGTGCTCATTAGGAAATTTGTAGCCATAAACATCTACATTAAAAAAGAAGGATCTCAAATCAATAACGTAACTGTACACCTTAAAGTAACTAGAAAAATGAAGAGCAAATTGAACCAAAGCTAGCAGAAGGCGGAAAGTAAAGATTAGAGTAGAGATAAATGGAATAGAGAATAGGAAAACAAGAGAATATAGAAAATCAATAAAACCAAAACTTGTTTTTTTTTAAAGATCATCAAAATTGACAAGTCTTTAGCTAGATTGACTAAGAAAAAGAGAAAACAAATTGCTAAAATCAGAAATAAAAGAGGGGACATTACTACTGACTTTACATAAGTGAAAAGGATTATGAGAATTCTATGAAAATATGTGCACCAACAAATTGAATAACTAAATGTAATGAACTAATTCCTAGACACATAAATCCTACCAAGTCTGAATCACAAAGAAATAGAAAATCTGAATATACTTATAACTAGTAAGGAGACTGAATCAGTAGTCAGAAGTTTCCCAACAAGTAAAAGCCCTGGACTTTATGGCTTTGCTGGTGAATTCTACCAAATGCTTAAACAACTAATATCAATCCTTCTCAAATTCTTCAGAAAGAAATTGAAAGTGGAGAGAATGCTTTCTAACTTATTCAGTGAGGCCAGCATTGCCCTAATACTGAGCCAGATAAAGACACTACAAGGAAACTACAGACCAATACTCCTTAAGAACATTAATATAAAAATCCTCCCTTTCCAACCCGGGACGGGCAGGATGGCTCCGGCAAAGAAGGGCGGTGAGAAGAAGAAGGGCCGGTCCGCCGTCAACAAGGTGGTGACCAGAGAATACACCAACAACATTCACAAGCGCATCCATGGAGTGGGTTTCAAGAAGCGTGCCCCTCAGGCACTCAAAGAAATCCGGAAGTCTGCCATGAAGAAGATGGGAACTCCATATGTATGCATTGACACCAGGATCAACAAAGCTGTCTGGGCCAAAGGAATAAGGAATGTCCTATACCATATCCGTGTGCGGTTGTCTAGAAAACGTAATGAAGATGAAGATTCACCAAACAAGCTCTATACGTTTGTTACCTATGTATCTGTCACCACTTTCAAAAATCTACAGACAGTTAATGTGGATGAGAACTAACTGTGCTTGTTCAATAAAGTTACAGAACCACCAAAAAAAAAAAATTCCTCAACAAAATACTAACGAAGAATCCAGCAGCATATTAAAAAGGTTACATGCTGTGACCAAGTGGGATATATTCCCGGAATATACAATGATGGTTCAACATATGAAAATTGATCAAATGTTATTCACTATATTGAAAAAACTACCCAGTCTTCTCAATTGATACAGAAAAGGCTTGTGACACAATTTAATACCCTTTCATGATAAAAACACTACAAAAAACTAGGAATATAGATATAAGAAAGCTACATATAAAAAACCCATAGCTAACATTGTACTCAGCAGTGAAAGATTAAAAGCTTATCTGCTAAAATAAGAAAGAAGACAAGGATGACTGTTTTTGCCAATTCTATTCAATGTAGTATTGGAAGTTCTAGTTAGAGCAACTAGGCGAGAAAAGGAAAAGCCATCCAAACTGAAAAGGAAGGAGTAAAATTATCTGTTTGAAGCTGATATGATCTTATATGTAGAAAACCCTAAGGATTCCCCCCACCACACACACACACACAACCTGTTAGAAGCAATAGACGAATTGAGCAATGTAGTAGTACGGAATCAACACAGAAATCAGTTGCATTTCTAATAATGAACAATCCAAAGAGGAAATTAGGAAAAGAGTTCCACCTACAATATCATCAAAAAGAATAAAATACTTAGGAATTAATTAAGGAGGTGAAAGACTTGTACACTGAAAACAGCAAAACCATTGCTGAAAGAAATGAAAGACGATGTAAATAAATGGAAAGACATCTCATGTAAATTGGTTTGTTGTTGAATTTTAGGAGTTCTCTATATATTCTGGATAACAGTCCCTTATCACAGATAGGTGATCTGCAAATATTTTTTTCCTATTCTGTGAGTTGCCTTTATACTCTGTTGATTGTTGCCTTGGATGCACGAAAGTTTTTAATTTTGGTAAGTCCAATATGTCTATTTTTTTCTTTTATTACCTGTGCCTTTGGTGTCATATCTAAGAAATTATTGCCAAATCCAATGTTTTGAAGCTTTTCTCCCCCGTGCTTCCTTCTAAATTTTATCTTTTACATTTAGGTCTTTCATCCATTTTGAGTTAATTTTTTTACATGGTGTTGGGTAAGGGTCCAACTTCACTCCTTTGCATGTAAATTTTATATTATGTATATTTTACAATTAAAAATAAAGTTAAAGAATTAATACCCTTTGATTAGAAAAACACCCAGTAAACCAGGAATAGCAGGGAACTTCCTCAACATGATAAAGACCATGTATGAAAAACCCACTGGTAACATCATATCATGGTGAAAGACTGAAAGTTTTTTTCGCTAAGATTGGGAACAAGACAAGGATGTGTAGTTTAAGCACTTCTATTAGTATGTTTTCATTTCTCTCTGGTAGATTCATCTTACCTAACTTTTCTGCAGAATTTGACTCATCTGATCAATCCCTTGGCTTTCTCTCTCTCCTTAGCCTCCACATTACTCCTCTTTTATAGTTTTCCTCTTTTTTTTTTCTCTTTGATGGCTCTTTTTCTTTTGACACACTCCAGGATTTACTCTTAGCCCTCTTTTATCTTCACTTTTTCCAATGGGACTGATTTTTATAAGTTAATATGCAAAACAACACATAAATTGAAATAAAGAATAATACAGTGAGTAGCCATATACCTATCACCCAGCTCAAGAACTAAAACATTGCCTGTTCAGTTGACTGTAACTTTGGTGCCCCTTTCCAATAGCCTTTACTGCCACCCCTTCTCCCAGAGGGAAGTGTGGTAGTTTGTTGCATTAATGGCCCCAATGAGTCAGACTTTGTCCTCACTTTTGCTAGTCCCCTCCCACTTTGACTTTGGAGTTTGCCCCTTACCTTTTGATCTCTTCTCCTTTCTCTCCTCAGTTCACTGCTACAGCTACACAAGTTGGCATCAGGAGGGCCTTTGCACTTGCTGTTCCCTGTGCCTAGAACACTCTTGCCCAAATACTTGCATAGTACTGTAGTATAGCTAGCTCCCTAACCCTTTGCTCTGGTCATCTTCTCAGCCAAGGCTTTCCTGTCCACCCTAAAACATCAAACTTCCTGGTTGCACTGGCTATCCCTCTCCCTTGCATTATTCTTTTCCATAGCAATGGTCACTATGCTATGTACTTTTGTAAATAATTTATTGTTTGGTGGCTCCTCCACCTCTTCCCTAGAATGTAAGCTTCTCAGCTTAGGTACTTTTTTTTTTTTTTTTTTTTAATAGTCTGGTATCCTCAGCCTAGCATACATTAGGTACTGTAGGGGAGGGAAAATAATTTTCCCTCTGAGTTCTCTTCTGAGTTCTTGGCTGAAACCCTTATAATAAAAGAGTAACAAAGAGGAAAACAAATAGAGATTTGTTAACATGTATACCTCACATATACATAGGAGATACCCAGGGAAAAGGCTTAGAATGCCAACTTAAATACCATTTTCCGGTGAAGACAAACAAGGAAAGGTGTCTGTTGGGGGGGTGGGGTGGGGGGAGGGTGGAGACCAGTTATGGAGGTGACCAGGGAAAGAAAACTAAACAAGCTAAGAAGTTTGTTATACAGGTTTAAGTCAGTGTCTTCTCCACTGATGAGTCTCTAGTGATTTATTGGAGTTGTCCTTTTCTTCCAGGTACAGAGGGGGAGACACTTTTACAAATAGCGATTTCCTTCCTAAATGTACGTTTCCCTTACAAAAGGTTAACTTCTAGTTTATTTTCAGGGCTTCTCTGTGTTTACTTTCTCAGAATAAGCCCTATGTCAAAGAGGCATATTTTGGGGTGGCATATTCTGCTACCTTCCAGCGTTTAGGAATAATTTGAGGAACAAATCAATCTCCATTTTGCAAATAACGAGCAAAGACTGAGGTATTAGGCAAACTGTCCAAAATCGCAGAGGCAGCATTTAGCAAACCTGGGATTCCAACCCAGGGCTCCCTCCCAGACACTGTACTATAGTATTTTCTTTTCTGTCTCTTATTTATTTATTTATTTTCCAGTCGTGGCTGCGCTTTGTGCCATAGATGGCATCCAGAATACAGAGGCAGCTGCTGTCTCCTACATTCCTGAGATGGGAATCACGGAGAACTGGATTCCATTTATAACTCGACCATTAATACTGTGTGACACTGGCTAACGTATTTAACTTCTGGAACTCAGTTATGCTCGGCTGTAAAACCGGCTAATAGATCAGCCAATCTCTTTAAGTAACTCAAGAACTTTTAAAATCCTAAAATCCGTGTGAAGCGATGGGATTCATTAGTTTCTCAGGCAGCCTCATTCCCTACGGGATGGAACCTCCACTGGCCCAAACACCGCTCTGCCGCAGCCTTTGCCACCGCCTCCCATTCCAAGCTAAGAATGGGCAGTGTCACCCTCAGGCTACTCCTAGTGGGATCCCGGTAGCAGGGGTTGAGGAAAAGACAAGGAAAACACCCGCTTCTCCGCTGGCTCCCGAACGCTCCAGGTCAGCGCCCCGGGGCCAGCGTCGAAGCCGCCTCCTTCCCTTCGCCCTACGGCTCTGTCGGTGCCGTCATCCACGCCAGCCTCGCACCCCCTCTCCACCCAAGGCAGACTCGGACTGACACCCTCATCCTCCCGGCGGCGCGCAGAGGCCCCGGAAGTGACGTCCGTGCGTGCGTGGCGTGCGCGCGCGGCGCCGGGGGCGGGGCTGCGAGAGGGAGGGCCGGCGTGAGGGCGGGTTGTGACTAGCACCCGGACCTACTCCAGCGACGCGGAGAGAGCGGCGGTCTGGACGTCGGTGGAGCAGCAGGTGAGGTACGGGGCGGATGGACGGGGGCCCAGGGTGGCGTCGGGGCAGTGGGGCGGCGGCGCCGTACCGGTGACGGTTACTGGGTCATTGGTTCGGGCTGTACACCCGGTTGGGGCCGTCTCGCACCGGTGCCTCCTGCCGCCCTCCGGCTCAGCCCGGGGCCCGGCGGCGCGGCCCTGGCCGGTCCCAGGCCGTCGCCGGCCCCCCTCATCCTCTGCGTGCTCGGCCTGCCCGTTTCGGGCGCTCGTCGCCAACTTCTCCGAGGCCCGGCCCAGCTCCGACGGGCAGACACGTATCGTTTCCTGGCCGCCGCCTGCCACCCGTCCACCCATCGCGGGATGGCTGTGCTCCAGCCGGCTCCCTCCTCACTGTCCAGTCGGCGGAGTGCCGAGGGACACCTGTAGTGGTGACCGGGCAGGTCGTGCCCCGAGCCCCTCGGGGACCTGTCGCAGCCCGGCTTGGGCAGGGGCGCCGGGACCTCAGGGACCCGCGTCGGTCTCGGGGAGGGAAAGGTCCTGGAGGTGGGAGGATGCTCTCTTTCGCAGCGCGGGGACTGGAAGACTGGTCCTAACTTTCGCCCCGTGGTTGAGGGCGAAGTTGTGGGCCTGGGGTTAGGAGCAGAAGTCCCTGCTTCCGAATCGTCTCGGAGGAGAGCAGAGGTGATGCCCATCACGGAAGTTTAGTCGACAGGGTGGAAGGACTCAGGCGCTTCAGAGAATAGGTCAGAGCCTGCTGGTGGTGTCTCAGCGCTGGTGACCAAGCCCTGTGGTTGGGAAATGTGTCATTGGGCGCCGGGACTCGCCTAGCAGAGAGATTAGATGTGAAAATTTGTCAGGATGAGTTCACAGCATCACTGGGGAATAGTTTTTTTTGGGGGGGGATCTGAAGAGTTTTGTTTGTTTGAGTTTAAAAAATAGTTGTACCTGTTTTCTCAGTAACTCTAAAACTGCAAAACAAACCCCCCAAAATCTATCAAGGTTACTAATTAAAATAGTTGTACCAAGAAAGCTTGCTGGAGTTGCAAGGAGATTTGATTTTACTTAATCCCTTTAATGATAAATAATGTTAATTTTAAGAGTTACTGGTTCTTAGGTGGAAGATTAAGGTGTTCAAGTATTTGAATTTTTATTGACCTTCCAAGCAATCATTTTCTTCTCTCTAAAAGTTAGCCACTTCAGGAGAGAGGGACAGCGAGGATACTCGCCATGCAGTGTGGTGAGCAGCAGAGCCCAGAGGGGGGACACCCCAGGTGTCTTGAGGGACTGCAGGGCGTGGAGGGTGGAGGAAGGTACCAGGGAATATTTCTGGAAGTGTCTTGAAGAATGAGTAACATTCAGCCTAACAAGGTGGGGTGAGAATTTTAGAGGTAGTGGGAATGTGGACGTGGGGCAACTAAAGGAGAAGAGGCCAGCAACTCCCAGGAGGTGGTTTTTGAAAAGTGAAAAAATGCAGGCAGAGGCGGGTGGCAGATAGGGGCAGAGATGCAGGAGATTCTTGGGCGTTTCTCTGATGGTGACAGAACCAGGGAAGGGTTTTAAGGAGGGTTATTTGCCTGCTTAACACACGGGCTGCTATGTGGCTGATGAGGATTGTGCCCTGTATAGTGCTTGATTATGTGCTAGCTTGTATTTTAATCGTTTCTGCTTGTTAAATGTTTGAATTGATTTTTTTTTTTTTTTTTTTTTTTTGCGGTACCCGGGCCTCTCCCTGTTGTGGCCTCTCCCGTTGTGGAGCACAGGCTCCGGACACGACGTGCAGGCTCAGTGGCCATGGCTCACGGGCCTAGCCGCTCCGCGGCATGTGGGATCTTCCTGGACCGGGTCACGAACCCGTGTCCCCTGCATTGGCAGGCGGACTCTCAACCACTGCACCACCCGGGAAGCCCTGAATTGAATTTTATATTCATTTACTAATTGTTTGTATGAGAGTGTGTGACCCTGCTTATTTGTAAACTTCTATAAACAGGAATTCTGCTTTTATCTCTTTGCATCTCAATCCAAGTCAGGCATTCATGAGTGTTCCATCAGGACGATGAGCAATCATTGATTTCTGATGTTGATTTTCAGTGAAAAAAAGACTTGACCGGTACTTATTTTATTATCTATGTATAGAAGAACTAAGGTCTTGTTTCATTTACTCTTCTCAATCTTTGGCTAGAGACATAGAATTTCTGTGTTGACAATGTGAGTTTAATTTTTGGCACATGTGTTTATATTGGTTGCAAAGTAAACATCTCTAGCAGAGATGACCCATCCCTAAAATATAGGAGATACCTATGTGACATAACATACCTGTCTATTCTGTGAGGTAGAATAGAAATGCTCTTAAGTAGCTTCTTAACCCAGCAATAAAGTTGTCACCCTAAAAAAAAGTTTCACAATAGAGGCCAAACATTTTGAAAGTCATATTAAATGTTCATTTCTGTCATAAAGCATTGTAGGAACATAATGTATGTTGTTTCACATGACTGAAAGGCCTTGAAATAATCTAGACTATTGTTTGTTGAATAAACACTTAGGAGAAACAACGATTGACTCATCTTTATCCCACATAATATTATGTGGCTCTTACTTTGTCTGTTTGTTATTTAGATAAAGCTCCTAAAATGCTTTAAGAAAAGGCTATACTTTATGGTGCTGCTTTCAAGTTACCCTGGGAGATTCCTGTTGTTGATGAAGTTACTGTTGTTGGGGTAGGCAGTGTAATTTTTATTGTGTAGTAAAACAGTTTTTCAAGTCTCTGGTAGCATAGCTCACTTGTTTGTGGTCACTAGGAGGGTGAAGGACTATAATTATAATCAATTAATTAGATAAATTTGTAGTTAGAAGTTATGATCAGAATGCTAAGTATGAGTTCATGATAGGGTAAAATTTTACCCACTAAGAGAATATTAAGCTTTTTGTTTTGCTCAGATGACAGCAATAAGATTACTGAAATCCCTGAAGCAAGAATGTAGCAAGAGCATTTGGGGCTTTAAATTCTGTGCTGTCTCCCAGTAAGGAATGGTTGGCAGCATCCCCTGTGCTAGGCACAGGGCAACTCAGAAGGAGCTGTACAAAAATTTTATAAATCATTTTTGAAGCTAGCCTATTCAGTTCTCGTTCAGAATAAATACTCAAATGCAACTGCATTTGTGGTGATTTCGTCTGTATTTTAAAAATAAAAATGACTTTTGGGGGATTTTTACATGGGATATATTTACAAGTTTCTGTGTGCTCCACAGTTAAAAATACATAATGAAAGTGTTTTATTTTGGTAGTTCCTCTGTTGTTAGAATTTCCTAATTTTAAATACAAAGTTTGCTACAACACTTTCTTTTTTTTCTTTTGGAGCACAAGAAAGATAATGCCTCTAGAAATTGAACTCGTAACATGTTTGTTAATGGAAGAAAATATCTTCCTATTGTGCTATACTGTTTTTTAAGTGGAGCATACCATTTACTTATATCACCTCTTGTTCCAGAAAGGATTCATAGTGACTTACAAAGATACAAACAACATGCTGTTTGGTAACAGACAGAAATAAAGGGGTGATGGATTTAGGACTGTGGGAGAAAAATTAAGATGGAAACAGAAATGAGATCTGTACACAAAGTAGCACTGAAGTCTTAAGTATTTGTTAGAGGGCCACAAATTTGACTCTGCTTTTTAGTAGCCAGTTCAGAAAGAAATGTAATCAGTTACATGGTTCAGTGACCATAAGATAAAAGACCAGTTTCTCCTTTGGATTCCCAAAGATGCCTTGTATTGAGAAACTCCTCAACTACATCCTTAAGTATAAATACAGCAAAATTCCTCATTGCCTCACTGTGTAGGGTGACGACGTAAGATCAAAACATAATTCAATAAAAACAGTTCTGGTGTTGGCAAAATAATGTGGACTAAGCACTTAGCTCTGTAGACTGATTTAATTTAAGGATCTGTTTTACATTATCTAGATAAGTAGATGGGGATCACACATTTTTCAAGTTACCTTTCATAAATGTTTTGTTTCTCAGTGGAGCTTTTGTTATTAATTTATCAGCAGTGGTGCTTCCCAACAAGGTCCTTAAGTACATACATTTTTTGTGTTGTTGGTTAATCACAGAGCCATATTTTTAGCAGGCATGCTTTATCGTGGGGGATATGAAAATGGAGGAGACTGACAAATATTTAAGTAAAAGTCACTTCACCTCCACACTCAGATGGGCTGAAGGAATATCAGTGAATACCAAGATTCATTTCTGGAAGTAGGTTTGGGGTGTTAGCTCCAGCACAGAGAGCATTGGCTTGAAAAGTCCAGGCATGTAATTAATTAATTAATATTAATTATTTTATTTATTTATTTTTGGCTGTGTTGGGTCTTTGTTGCTGTGCATGGGCTTTCTCTAGTTGCGGTGAGCAGGGGCTGCTCTTCATTGCGGTGGCTTCTCTTATTGCGGAGCATGGGCTCTAGGCGCGTAGGCTTCAGTTGTTGTGGCACATGGGCTCAGTAGTTGTGGCTCGCGGGCTCTAGAGCTCAGGCTCAGTAGTTGTGGCGCACGGGCTTAGTTGCTCTACAGCATGTGAGATTTTCCCTGGCCAGGGCTCGAACCTGTGTCCCTTGCATTGGCAGGCGGATTCTTAACCACTGCGCCACCAGGGAAGCCCTGTAATTTATTTTTAAGAAGGGAACAGATCCACTTATCTTAGATGTAGTGTCCAGTAAATTAATGTATCTGTATTTTGCTCAAGCTAAATAAAAAGTTGACCTTTTAAGTAATTAGTTAGAACTTATCAAGTGCTAGCATGGGCCAGGCATGCTAATAATAAGCTCTTTACATGCATTATCTCAATGTTGTCATCTTCCTTTATTCCCTTTCTTAAAAGAAAAATATAAAGAAATGTGGTTCGCAGCAGTAACTTGTTCCAGGTCATACAAGAGGTGATGGAGATTTGAACTCAGGTAGTCTGACAGACTCAGTGGTCTGCACATATGACTTTATACTGCTTGAGGTGGACTAGACTGGGCCCACAGATAGGGCTAGACCATACAGTTAATAGAGGTAAACCCACTGGCCAGTATTAGAACCCACCACTGCAGAAGGGCCTTGAACAGTTCTGAATCTTCCATCCAGAAGATGAGCTGAGAGCTACAAGTTCAGGGCATTTGGCCATAGTTTATAAAGCTGGGAAACATACATCTTCTAGGCATCTATCAGGGTTAGAAAAGTGGGAATATTATTTTATGTGTTTGTTTGCATCTGAAATGCATGTATTTTTTCTTTCTATTTGTTACAAATTTGTCTCATCAGATCAGGAAAACCACAATGATATAGTTTTAAAGATAGTGTGCCATTCTGGAAAGAGAGGTCTATATTTATATTTTAGAGTAAAACTTTAGCTGGTGATCTCACTGCTATGATTTGGGATGAATTTAGGTTATGCCTCTGTAGTGACATTGCTAGGTGTATATGTTCTTAAATCTTATTCCATGTTTTATTAGGAATTGTATTGCATTAGAGTTGTACAGATAAGTAAACCATTATTTATTGTGAGTTTTCATATGAGACTATTCCAGGTTATGCCAGATTATTTTATTTTGAAGTATTGTAATATAGTTCCTACAGTATATTGTAAATTGTGACCTAGCCTACAAAACTAAAGAGTAGAGAACATCCTTATTCATCCTTAATTAGTAAACAGTGGGTGGAACTGTCCTTGCCTAAATATAGTTATGTAATGTAGTGTTTCCTTAATTGCATTTCCACAGAGCTTTTGTCATTGTTAAATAGGTTCCTGAAAAATTAGGTAGGCTAGTGACTTGAGTTTTGAATAGGATATTATAAGAAGAATACAAATTAAAAATGTGAAAACAAACAAACAAAAAATAGGCCAATGAAACAGAATGTCTAAAATCCATTATAATTAGTGTCTCAGGAAGTAATATGCTTGGCTTTTACTTAGCAAATTGGATTATGTATTTGTGTAAATTAATTAGCCTTTGCAGTTGGGGTTGTAGTGTGATAAGTGTGTAGATTTCATTTGTGGTCTCAAATGTTGTATAGTTATGAATGGACACATCTTAAATATCATTTATAAGGAATAATCAGATGGCAAAGTATTTTTATACGACATGCTAGCTGCTGATACCTTTACAAAGCATCATGTGATGTTACCTGCGCCAGGAAATAGAGTGGCTGATGAGAGACAAAATTGAAATTAAGTCCTTTGAATATCAACTGTATGAAGTAGACACCACTTTCTCCCAAGAGCCTACTTTCATTTTATTTTATTTTATTTTTTATTGGCGTATTGTTGATTTACAATGTTGTGTTAGTTTCAGGTGTACAGCAAAGTGAATCAGTTATACATATACGTATATCCACTGTTTTTCAGATTCTTTTCCCATACAGCCCATGACAGTATTAAGTAGAGTCCCCTGTGCTATACAGTAAGTAGGTCCTTATTAGTTATCTATTTTATATATAGTAGTGTGTATATGTCAATCCCAATCCCCCAATTTATCCCTCCCCCCGGTAACCATAAGTTTGTTTTCTACATCTGTGACTCTGTTTCTGTTTTGTAAATAAGTTCTTTTCAAGAGCCTACTTTTATTCTTGCACATATTTGAGAACAAATTGCAGCAGATTTTCTTGTTGTTGTTACCCATAAGAGGTTGTAACCTATTTCCCTAAAGAAGAATTTTTGCCTTTTCAGTATGTTGGTCTAATGACTGACCCCCCCATATAAATAAATAAATAAATAAATAAATATATATATATATAATCTCAACTTATTTCTTACAAAATAATGCTTGAGAAATAAGTTGAGGTTCTTTTGAAGTTTAAAGTTCTTAGATTCTGACAGAAAAACTGACTAGGAGGTTGGATTTTAGTCCAATCACTTCCAGCTCCAAACACCACCAATAATGGTTATAATGGTGAGTCTGCCGTTTAAGTAAATGTAATACAAAGATTTCAATTTCAGTCTTCAGTGAACGCTTCAGCTGTGTTTGGAGGAGAACAATCTGAGTACTGAAAAATACTTAAAATTTTTTTTTCTTTTTCTGAGTGTTTCATTTCAGGAAGTCTAGTTTTTATAGTCATGAATTTTAGTGGCTTTACCAAACTACCTAGTCTAGTAAACACTACATCACCCCAGAATATCTTCTGATCTTTATTAATGTGTATGTTTTTGTTGTCTAAATCTGTCTACCTGTTATTTCTTGATTTTAAAGTTTTAATATTTTGTGTAAGCATTTCAGAACTCACCATAAGGTACATATGTGAGTCTTATTGTATTGCAAAGAAGTCCGGTATTTAAGCTCTATGTTACTGTGTAGTTCTACCCTTCTTTGAGCTGCTATAGATTTCTTAAACAGAATTGGTTTCAGCCAGTGTATTCTTCTTAGCTCCCAGTGATGACTAATTTCTAACCGGTTGGCTCACATTAGAATTTTCTTGGTGGATTAACACTGTTATCCTTAATTCATTAGTAGTGCTTTTTGCCTTAAAGTCTACTTTGTGTGATACCAGTATAGCTCTACTTGCTTTCTCTTGATAAATGTTGCATGCTATATATATCTTTTTCCATCCTTATACTTTCCAACTTTCTTTGTCACTGAAAGCACCATGAAGTTAGATTTAGTTTTTTTTTCTTTAGTCTGACAATTTTAGTCTTTAAATTAGAATCATTAGTCCATTTAATGTAATTGTCACTATATTTGGTATTATATCTACCATCTTCTTTTTGACTCACCTGCTTTGTTCCTTTTTCCTTTTTTTAACCTCTTTTTGGATTATTTATTATTCAATTATTATTTAATTTTTCCTCTCTAGTAACTTCTTAGTTATACATTCTTTTATTCTTTTGTGGTTACAATAGAGATTATAGCATACACCCTTGACTTCTTATAGTCTAATACAAATTATAACTTTGTTTTTTTTTTGGCTGCACTGGGTCTTTGTTGCTGTGTGGGGGCTTTATCTAGTTGCAGTGAGCAAGGGCTGCTCTTCCCTGCGGTGCATGGGCTTCTCATTTCGGTGTCTTCTCTTTGTTGCGGAGCACAGACTCTAGGCACGTGGGCTTCAGTAGTTGCAGCACGCGGGCTCAGTAGTTGTGGCTCACAGGCTCTAGAGTGCAGGTTCAGTAGCTGTGGTGCATTGGCTTAGTTGCTCTGCGGCATGTGGGATCTTCCCAGGCCAGGGCTTGAACCCGTGTCCCCTGTGTTGGCAGGCAGATTCTTAACCACTTCACCACCAGGGAGGCCCCAAATTATAACTTTTATCACTTCTTCAATAATGCTAGAACTTTATTTATTTTTTTAATTTTATTTTTTGGCCATGCCAGGAGGCATGTGGGATCTTAGTTCCCCCACCAGCGATCGAACCCAGGCCCCCTGCATTGGAAGTGCAGAGTCTTAACCACTGCCCTAGAACTTTAGATACTAACTCCATTTGTCTTTTTCCTGTATTTTTGTGTTACTCTGTTTTATCCATTTTAATTCGACATATATTTGAAGACCCATAAGAAATTATTGTTTTTGAATAATCAATATTCATGTATATTTCCTTACATATTTACTCTTTGCATTGCTCTTTATCCCTTCCTGTATTTTTGTTTCTGTTTGGGATAGGATAATTTCCTTTCCATCTAAAGAGTTCCCTCTGGTATTTCTTCTAATACAAGCCTGCCTATAATGAACTCTTTCATTTGTTGTTTGTCTGAAAAATATCTTTATTTTGCCTTCATTTTTAAAGGAAATAATCACTGAGCACCGCATTCTAGGTGGAAATTTATTTTCTTTCAGCACTTTTCTTTTTTTTTTTTTTTTGCGGTACGCGGGCCTCTCACTGTTGTGGCCTCTCGCGTTGCAGAGCACAGGCTCCGGACGCTCAGGCTCAGCGGCCATGGCTCACGGGCCCAGCTGCTCCGCGGCATGTGGGATCTTCCTGGACCGGGGCACGAACCCGTGTCCCCTGCATCGGCAGGCGGACTCTCAACCACTGCGCCACCAGGGAAGCCCTCTTTCAGCACTTTTAAGGTGTCATTCCATTGTCTTTTTTTTTTAATTAATTAATTTATTTATCTTGGTTGCGTTGGATCTTCGTTGCTGTGCACAGGCTTTCTCTAGTTGTGGCGAGCGGGGGTTACTCTTCATTGCAGTGCACAGGTTTCTCACTCCTGTGGCTTCTCTTGTTGCGAAGCACAGGCTCTAGGCGCACGGACTTCAGTAGTTGTGGCACATGGGCTCAGTAGTTGTGGCTTGCAGGCTCTAGAGCGCAGGCTCAGTAGTTGTGGTGCACAGGCTTAGTTGCTCCGCGGCATGTGGGATCCCGGACCAGGGCTAGAACCCGTGTCTCCTGCATTGGCAGGTGGATTCTTAACCACTGTGCCATCAGGGAAGTCTCTCCATTGTCTTTTGTCTTTTATTATTTCTTTTGAGAATTTAGCTGTTAGTTTTATTGTTGCTCTTAAGAAAGTAATGTGTCTTTTTTCCACTGGTTACTTTTTTTTTTTTTTTTGCAGTACGTGGGCCTCTCACTGTTGTGGCCTCTCCCCTTGAGGAGCACAGGCTCCGGACACGTAGGCTTAGTGGCCATAGCTCACGGGCCTAGCCGCTCCGCGGCATGTGGGATCTTCCCAGACTGGGGCATGAACCTGTGTCCCCTGCATCGGCAGGCGGACTTTCAACCACTGCGCCACCAGGGAAGCCCATCCACTGGTTACTTTTAAGAGTTTTTTATTGTTTCTTTTGAGAATTTAGCTGTTAGTTTTATTGTTGCTCTTAAGAAAGTAATGTATCTTTTTTCCACTGGTTACATTTAAGAGTTTCTTTGTTTTTGATGATCAGCCGTTTAATTATGCTGTGTCTTTGTATGGTTTTCTTTGTCTTTATTCTGCTTGGGGTTCACAGAGTTTCTTAAATTTATGGGTTGTCTTCATCAATTTGGAAACCTTCATTCTTTCCTCTTAATATTACTTCTGACCTAATTACTCTCTCCTCTCCTTTTGGGACTCCAGTTACACACCTGGTAGACTTTTTCACAGTGTTCCTCATTCCCTTTTACGTTCCCACCTGCCCTTGTATTTTCTGTTAGTTTTTATCTCTGCTTCAGTATGGTTATATTTTATTGACTTGGGTTCTAGTTACTAATCCTCTCTTCTACTGTGTCTGACCTGCTCTTAAGTCTACCCTTTGAATTCTTTTAGTTAATATACTTTTCAGATCTAGAATTTCAGTTTGATTCTTATAGATTCCAATTCTCAGTTGCAGTTCTTCATTTTATATGTTGTTTCCTCTTACTTCCCCTGTTTTTTGAAATAGGAAATTTAAATAGCCATCATTATTTAAAAGTCTTTCTGTTAACTTCAATGTCTGGATTATCTGAGCATCTGTTTCTATCTATTTTTTCCTTTTGGTTTTCAGTTATATGAATGCTGAGCGTTATGAATAAAATGAAGCTCCAGATGATGCTGTTCTTTTTCAGAGGAAATCCTCCCTCCCTTTTGCTAGCCAGGTAGAGTAGGGGCTCATCACCTAATCCTATTAGGGACTGAGTTGTTGGTTGAGGTTGTGTTGCCGGTTTGGTAAGGCAGTGTTTCCCTCTAGTTTGGCTTTAATGCTAGCAAGTAGCCAGGCATCCAGGGCTTCCAACTGATAGTTTTGTGAATTCACAGGGGTCCCTCCTCCTTGTATCTTCTGTACTGTAATTTTTGTCTCCTGAGAACAATGAGATTGTTGAAAATTCTACTCTTGATTTTCAGAGGCTTTTAGTTTTGTTTTGAAGCCTTCTTTGTGCAACTGCAGAATTTAGTAAATGTCTTCAGCGGAAAGCCAGCCTTTTGTTAGGCCCAGTTCTTCAACTCTCCTCTTTCACTGGGATCTTGACTCCTTGAGTCTTGCTTTTCACCTCTTCCAAAAGCTCTCATGGTTCCTCTGCTGAAGGGAAGTCTGGATTCTCGGCTTTTTGCCCCAGAATCGGCAAATGCACTTGGGGGAAAAGTGGCTGCAGAATGTCATTTTGTTTCTCTACAGTTCCTCTCTTTTTCCAGAACCTAGACCCTTCTAGTCTTGGTTGCTTCAGCTGCTTTCTCATGCCTTTAAACATTGATTTTTAAAATGTATCTGGCAGGCTTCCCTGGTGGCGCAGTGGTTGAGCGTCCACCTGCCGATGCAGGGGACACGGGTTCGTGCCCCGGTCCGGGAAGATCCCACATGCCGCGGAGCGGCTAGGCCCGTGAGCCATGGCCTCTGAGCCTGCGCGTCCAGAGCCTGTGCTCCACAATGGGAGAGGCCACGGCAGTGAGAGGCCCGCGTACCGCAAAAAAAAAAAAAAAAAATGTATCTGGCTTTCCTAATTCTCAGCAGGAGTGTTGGTGTGCCTCAAGCTACTCAGTCATATTCAGAAAAGAGAGTTTC
Source organism: Stenella coeruleoalba (assembly GCF_951394435.1). Classification (NCBI taxonomy): domain Eukaryota; kingdom Metazoa; phylum Chordata; class Mammalia; order Artiodactyla; family Delphinidae; genus Stenella; species Stenella coeruleoalba. Next base: position 73,678,020 of record NC_137161.1, read on the forward strand.
CTGCTAGGAATGAAGTTATAAGAAGAAATTAATCTTTTAGTAATTGTGGTGCTTACTTTATAGCAGTGGTTCTCAAAGAGTAGCTCCTAGCTGCATCACCTGGAAACCTGTTAGAAATGCAAATTCTCAGGCCTTACCTACCCCAGACCTCCTGTATCAGCAAGTCTGGGTTGGGGCCCCGTACTGTGTATTTTAACAAGTCTTCCAGGTGACACTTATGCATGCTAAAATTTGAGAACCATGGCTTTATAAGCAAGTCATTTAGCTGTTTAAGTTTCTTTTCCTACCTCCTACGCCCCAGAGAGTATATAAGGGTGTTAAAACCAAAACTTAGCTGAGTAAATTTGAAGAGCTAATTGGCTTTATCAAGTGATTCATGAATCAGGCAGCATCTCATCTGGCAAACAGAGATACTCTGAGGGGTTACACAACATGGAAGACTTTTATAGGGAGGAGGGGGGACAGGAAAGGAAGTCATCAGCAAGGAAAAAATGAAAGTTCATTGGAAGCAAGTAAAAGTTCAGGTGACGCCAGCTTCTCATTGGCTGAACTATGGCATTTTCTGTTGGCTAGGCTGGTTGCTGGGAAAGAAGGAAGTCTTTCTCTTGCTGACGTAGTAAAGTAGTGTACTTCCTGTTTGGGAGTGCAAGGTACATCTTTTCCTGTTGGAGTCAGTAACTGACCTCTTTCTCTTTGGGTAATTGATGGCTTCCTGTTTGGGGTAACTGACGTAGAGGATGATGAGTGTAGTGGTAGGGCGTGAGAGCTCCCTTTCCAGGCCTTCCCGTCACCAGTTCTAGTCGAGATTTTCTTTTTTTAATTTTCACAAGGGACAAAAGTGAAAGAAAACCGTCTCTGCAGGTACTTTGTCAGTCTCCTGAATAAATCATTTAATACATTTAGAAGATACCTGTTGAGTATGCATTCTGTTCCTGGCACTGTGTTGTCTACGAACATGGAGTGGACAAGTAAGCAAGTAATTGTAATAAAACATGAGTATTATAATAGATGTATTTATAAAATGCTATAGAAGCCAGAGAGATGGAATTATTCTGAGGGTGGGGAGGGGGCATTTGACGTTATTTGAATAGGTGGGATTTGAAGGCAGACAAACAGAAGTGTATTCTAGGCTTGTTCATACATAAGATGACCATGTACTTTATTATCGAAAGCAGATCACTTTTGAGAACCAAAGGGATGCTTTTATACCAGGACAACAGGCATAAGCCAGGACTGTTCTCATTAACTGAGATATATGATCCTCCTGTTTGTAAAGAGCATGTAATGCTGTGAATCCACAGTTCTGTCAACTGGTGGAAAACTCATTTCTTTAAATTATTTCTAGAATTTACCACAATTCTTGTTGGATGGTTTATTGTTTCCTAGGGCTGCTGTAACAAATTACCACAAACTAGGTTCTTAAAACAACAGAAATTAATATTTTTGGAGTTCTGGAGGCTAGAAGTCTGAAATCAAGGTGTCAGCAGGGCCATGCTCTCTGAAGGCTGTAGGGAAGATAATTGCTGGCAGTCCTTGGAGTTCTTGGCTTGTAGCTTCATCCTTCCAGTCTCTGCTTCTGTGGCCACACGGCCTCTATGTGTCTCTGGGTCTCTCAGGGCCTTCTTATGAGGACACTAGTCATTCAATTTAGGGCCCACCCTAATCCAGTATGACTTCATTTTAACTAATTACATCTGCAAAGACCTTATTTCCACATCAGGTCACATTTACAATATTGGGGTCCAACCTATCTTTTGGGGGGACACAATTCAACCTAAAACAGATGGGATGGTTTTAGTAGCTTTTGAAAGTTTCTGCAGATGGGATGGTTTTAGTAGCTTTTGAAAGTTTTTGCCGTTTAATTTTTTGTTATGCACAAGGCACTTCTCAAAAACTTAGAATATACTACTAATATTTATTTGATTGAACCCTCTAACAAGTCTGAATAAATACATTTCTGTCCAGGCAATTGCTTTTTATATTTCTCTTATCTCATAGATATGTGTATGTCTAGCCCAGCCACAGCAACTGGCTAAGGTTGAAATGGCTGCAGCAAAGCTAAAACTAAGCTGTAAGTTTGCAGAAACAAAACCAAAAACCTTTGATCATTGAAACCACCTTATATATTGCAGTTTGCTGTTACTTTAAGTTAAGAGACATAATTTTTGGTCAGTTACTTATTGAATAAATAGACCAGTTGAGGAATTGGCTGTTTCTACGGAAGAGAGAGGGTAGAGCATGGTAGAAATAGACTCGAGCAGCCAGGTTGTTTTGCATGTAATTTTGAGTTATTTGCCTGGGGAATGGCATGCTCCGATTGGAGTCATAATTTCACTTTGATGAAGAGGGTGTGACATAATACAATAGAAGATTGTTGTCTAGAATTCATTCCTTAAGAATGTTGCTCTGCTGGCTCTGCTCATTCCAGCAGCATAAACTCTACATTATATTCCATGGGTTTGATTATCATTTGGAATTATTTGGGCAGGCTAGTGTTTGGATACTTTGTATTGTTATATTTAACATTGGAACTCTGCCACTGATTATCTGTGTGACATTCACATTCATTTTGGAGGCAATGTATTTAACGCTATGAAAGTCAGTGAAACCTGGATACAGTCTTTGATTAAAACTATAGTATCGGGGCTTCCCTGGTGGCGCAGTGGTTGAGAGTCCGCCTGCCGATGCAGGGGACATGGGTTCGTGCCCCAGTCTGGGAAGATCCCACATGCCGCGGAGCGGCTGGACCCGTGAGCCATGGCCACTGAGCCTGAGCGTCCGGAGCCTGTGCTTCACAACGGGAGAGGCCACAACAGTGAGAGGCCTGCGTACCGCAAAAAAAAACAAAGAAACCCCAAAAAACTATAGTATCTTAACATACACAGCCAAAGGCTAAAAGATAACATAAAAAGAGCACCTATAAAAAGAAAAAAGATGTCATAGAAAAGTGAGCAAAGAACAGGAACAGTTTAATTCTCCAAAGAAAATATGCTAATGGCCAATAAATATCTATAAAGATGGTCAATTTAAGGACATGGGTATTAAAACAAGAAATGCTTCTTTTTTTGCCTTTCAGATTGGCAAAAATTAAAGACTAATAATGCAGTTTTTATGAGTTTGTGGGAAAGTGGATCACTGTAGGTGGGAATGTAAATAGGTATAACCTTTTTGTGAGGCCAATTTGGTGATATAAATCAGAGTTCACAAGGCACAAACCCTCTGACATTCTATGTCTGTTCCCAGGAAGCTATTTCCGTTTTGTGAATGGTCGGCTCATATCCTTATACTGCATACCAGAGTTTTACAAATCTTATTAGTGTAATTTCTAAATATGGTAAAACACTCTCGTCCTGTTTACTTAAAATATTCTGCCTAGTCTCTTATTTGCCTTTCTATTTTGGTTCTAAGTGGGGCCTTTTAAAAACTAGGTAGAAGTTTCAATGTACTTATTCAAATCGGTTTCCTTTCTGATTTCTCCTGCAGCCTGTGAGCTTAGATAGCCCTCACCTCTTTAGAAGTTTCATAAATACTTAATTTTAGTCCTTTCTATTTTTTCATTAGTCTTTTAAAAACTTTAACTCTTTAAGATTCCTGTTTAAGATTCCTGTAATTAATTTGGGGGGTACCAGATTGCTGACCAGTTATCCCTGCATTGTTTATTGAAAGTTCTTCCCTTCTCCTCCTTCCTCTAATAATAAATTATTTTATGTATTAGCAATTCATTTGGGGGTTAATCCATTCTGAAGTGATTTGCTAGTTCTTTTGCTAAGTTCACACTATTTTAACTAGTTTGCAGAAAATTAAAGTTCAGTAAATTAAGAGGTTTTTTGGTTTTTTTGTTTGTTTTTTTTTTTTTTTTGCGGTACGCGGGCCTCTCACCGTTGTGGCCTCTCCCATTGTGGAGCACAGGCTCTGGACGCACAGGCCCAGTGGCCATGGCTCACGGGCCCAGCCGCTCCGCGACACGCAGGATCCTCCCGGACTGGGGCACGAACCTGTGCCCCCTGCATTGGCAGGAGGACTCTCAACCACTGCGCCACGAGGGAAGCCCAACTTAGAGTATTTTTTAAAATTCTTGCCTGTTTATTATTGCTGATAAAATATGGAATAATTTTGTCAAGTTCCAAAAAAGTCTTCTGGAATTTTTTTTGTCATTTATAGTAAACTTAAAAATTTTGAAACATTTGCCATTTATAAAATATTTAACTTTCTCATACTGTGCCCTGGTATGTGTTGCCAACTATTTAAGCCGTCTTTATATCTCAGTATTTTTATGTAGATGACATAATTTTCTTATTAAAATAGTACCTAGATGTTTTTACATTTCGATACTATTGGGAATGAGATCGATCTCTATATATCCTAACTTCTTATTGTCAGGCTATTGTAAGAATTTCATAGATTTCATGTACACATATTTAGCTTGTTTCATATAAATATAAATTCTTTTATGAAATTCAGTAATTTTAAAATTAATTAATTCCTCAGTGTTCATAGTGCTTTAATTTCTTCTTTCAGGCCTTCTAGGTATATAGTCACATCTTCCATACTTGACAGTCAGCTCTATGAGGACTGAAACTTTATTATTACTTAAATTTGTATCCTAAGTGCCTGTCATGTAATGTAAATCAGTATATAAATATTTGTTGAATAAATGAATGAGATCATGATGAGTAGAGAAAGCACTATGAAAATATAGTGACTGCCTCTGGGTGATGTTTTATTTTCTACTTATGTCTCAGGTTTTTTAGAGTAACCATCTTTTACTTCTATAACTGGAAAAAAAACAAATTTAAGGGAAAAAGCTTAACTTTAAATTCTATTTCTTAACTGAGGTTCAAGGATAGTTTATCATTTTAGTAGAGTTGATTGGATGTTTTCTGTAAATCCCAGGTGTGTTGCCCAGAGGAATGATCTATGAGGACATTACATCAAACCTAAGAATAGGAAGCAGGACTCTTACAAGGAAGATAGTGGGAAGCTACTCAAATCTACAAAGTATTTTTTGTTTTTTGTTTTATGAAATGAACGTGGTTTGCATGCAGAGCCTTAAGGAATAACATACACAGCTCTGTGGGCTTTGTGCTCCTCTGGCCCTTTTTAGGGTACCTAGCCCTGAGGCAGAATTCACAGGAATCTCAGCTATCTCAGCAACAGAGATCATTTTTACTCTGTCCTCCCTAATGTGAGTGGGCCAATTGAATTATGCAATCTTTGTACCCAGGTTGCTCAGTAAAAGACTACTTACTGGAGTGCAGAGCTCAAATAGGAGCTGGGTGTGGCCCCTCTGACGTCCCCCACTGGGTGCAGTAGTGATGGTAGTTGCCTCTGGATTGTGGCTAGTGATAGATCTTTCTGCCTGGGAAAGACGGAATTGAGTCTCAGAATTGATTCCCCCATGTTTCTCCCTAACTGAGGAGGGTATGGTGTCTATATACTCTGATGTCTAATCTGGATGTGCTGACTGTACCTGCTTTGCCTCACCAAAACAGCTTCATCATCACTGCATAGCCTTTCAAATCAGGGCGTGTACTTTTTTTTTGGTTGCTCACTTTGTTTTCCATACTTAGGAACAGAAATGATCTGAGTGATATGTACAACTGTCTGATACATGTTAATTCAATCATAGGTGTTTTTATTTAATAAATTTTAAGTGGAATTTTTAAAAAACACTTTTAGTTTGAAATTACAGATTAACAGGAAGTTGCAAAGATAATACAGAAAGGTCCTGTGTACTCTTCACCTAGTTTGCCCAATGGCTATGTCTTATGTTAACTATAGTATAATGTCAAAACCAATAAGTTGACATCTCTACAATGTGTATTATAGTTCTGTGCCACTTTATCACATATGTAGATTCCTGTAGCCACCAACATAGTCAAGGTACAGAACTATTGCCACTAAGATCTCCCTTTTACCACCCCTTTATAATCACGTCCTGTCGGCAGACCCCAAGACTGCCCCCAGGTCTGGTAATTCGCTAGAAGGGCTCGCAGAACTCATGTACTCCTGGCTGTGTTTTATTACAGTGAAAGGATATTAAACAGGATCAGTGAAGGAAAACAGTGCATTGAGCAGAATTTGGAGGATACCAAGCATGAGTTTCCAAGAGTCTTCTCCCAGTGGAGTTGACAGGGTGCATTTAATCCCTCAGCAACAAACTCTAGCAACATGTGTGAAGTGTTTTCTGTTGGGGAAGTTCACTTAAGCCTAAGATTCCAGGGTTTTTATTGGAGGCTGGTCACATAGGCACAAGCACCCTCATGATTGACCCCCCCTGCCCAAGAAGGAAAGCAGTATTCACCATACATCACACAGTCTGCACAAACTGTCTAGACAAGTTGGTACAGTGTGGATCAAGACTCCAAGCATACAAAACACCCTTATCAATTAGTACATAAAGATACTCTTAAGACCTCAGTTCCCAGGAGCTGGCCAGGAGTCAGCCACAGAAGCAGGCCCTTCTGAAAACGAGAATGTGCACAATTTGAGCAACTCAGGCCTGCTTGGTTAACTCTTCCTGGATATGGAGAAACAATTCTGGGCCCACAGTGGAGGTGAGGGTTGGGCAGGTTGGGGTAGGTACTGCTTTAGATAGAGTGGCCAGGGAAGGCCTTTCTGAATGTATGACATGAAAGCCGAGACCTAAATGAGGAGAGGGAAATCAGCATATAAATAGCAAGGGTCCCAGCATTTAGGCATTAGAACACTTGTGCAAAGGCCCCCAAAAGAGAGAAATTGAAAGGAGGCCTATATTAGTTTTCTGTTGTTGCCATAGCAAGTTACCACAAACTTATCAGCTTAAAACAACACCCAGAGTATTGTAAGTATTGTTAAGTCAGCACTCCTGGCCAGCTCAGCCAGGTACTCTGTTAAGGCTCTCAAGAGGTCCAAATTAAGATGTCATCCAATCTGGGCTCTTATTTGGAGGCTATGGGGAGAATCTGCTTCCAGACATACTTAAATGTTGGCAGAATTGAGTTTAATGAAGTTATGCAAGTGAGGTCTTCATTTCTTTGCTGGCTGTCAGCCAGGGGTCATTCTCAGCTTCTAGAAGCCACCCACATTTCTTACATTTCTCCACCTTCAAAGCCAGCAATGGTTCTTTGAATCTCTTTGACTTCCCATTCTGCCCTCCTCTTCTGCTTTATATTTTAAAAACAATTTTATTGAGGTATAATTCACATACCATAGAATTCACCCATTTAAAGGGCACAATTCAGGACTTCCCTGGTGGCGCAGTGGTTAAGAATCCACCTGCCAATACAGGGGACACAGGTTTGAGCCCTGGTCCGGAAAGATCCCACATGCCACAGAGCAGCTAAGCCCGTGCACCAGAACTACTGAGCCTGCGCTCTAGAGCCTGCATGCCGCAACTACTGAGCCCACGTGCCACAACTACTGAAGCCCCCGTGCCTAGAGCCTGTGCTCCACCACAAGAGAAGCCACCGCAATGAGAAGCCTGCGCACCGCAGGGAAGAGTAGCCCCCGCTTGCTGCAACTAGAGAAAGCCCATGCATAGCAACAAAGACCCAACACAGCCAAAAATATTAAAAAAAAAAATCATTTGAGGAACCATCAGATGGTTTCCAAAAGCATCTGCACCATTTTACATTCCCATCAGCAATGTATGAGTGCTTCAGTTTCTCCACATCTTTGTCAACACTTGTTATTATCTGACTTTTTTTTGGGCGGGCTGTGTTGGGTCTTCGTTGCTGCATGTGGGCTTTCTCTAGTGGTGAGCGGGGGCTACACTTTGTGGCAGTTGCACGGGCTTCTCACTGTAGTGGCTTGTCTTGTTGCGGAGCACGGGCTCTAGGCACGTGGGCTTCAGTAGTTGTGGCGCATGGGCTCAAGTAGTTGTGGCTCGCGGGTTCTAGAGTGCAAGCTCAGTAGTTGTGGCACACAGGCTTAGTTGCTCCGTGGCATGTGGGATCTTCCCGGACCAGGGCTCGAACCTGTGTCCCCTGCATTGGCAGGCGGATTATTAACCACTGCACCATCAGGGAAGTCCTATCTGACTTTTTAATACTAGCCATCCAACTGAATGTGAAGTGGTATCTCATTGTTGTTGTTGTTGTTTTTCTCTCATTGTGGTTTTGATTTTTATTTCCCTAATGACTAATGATGTCAAAAGTCATTTAACGTGCTTATTGACCATTGGCATATCTTCCTTGGAGAAGTGTCTATTCAGATCTTTTACCCATTTTGGAAATTGGGTTGTTTATCTTTAAAAATACTGAGTTATAACAGTTCATTACACATTCTGTATATAAGTTCTTTATTAGATACATGATTTGCAAATATTTTCTCCCATTCTGTGGGTTGTCTTTTCACTTTCTTGATGGGGTCCTTGGAAGCACAAAAGTTTTTAATTCTGATGAAGTACAATTTATCTCTTTTCTTTTGTTGTTTATGCTTTTGGTGTCATATCTAAGAATCCTTTACCAAATCCAAGATCATGAAATTTTACCTGCTTTTTGGCCAAGAGTTTTTATAGTTTTAGCTTTTACATTTAGGTCTTTAATCCATTTTTAGTTAACTTTTATACGTGGTGTGAGACAAGGATTCGTTTGCATATGGTGATCCCATTGTCCCAGCACGATTTGTTGAGAAGACTCTTCCATTTGATAGTTGTGACTATAGATATGTGGGTTTATTTCTGGACTCACAGTTCTATTCCATTGCTCCACATGTCTGTCCTTGTGCCAGTTCCACACTGTTTTGATTATCATAGGTTCGTAGTAAGTTTTGAAATTGGTAACTGTAAGTGCTCCTACATTCTTTTTCCAAGATTGTTTTGACTATTCTGGGCTCCTGTCCTCTTTTGCATTTAGGGTTCATGTGCTTATATTGGCCCCACCTGGAAAATCAGGATAATCTCTCTATTTTAAGGTCAACTGATTAGTAATCTTGTCTGGAAAGTCTTTTTTTGGCCATGTGAGATAACATAATCACAGGTGTAAAACAGAGTGAAGGTCATGGGGGCACAAAGCCTATGACGCTTAGATTTGTGAAAAGGTGGGAGCAGAAGTTGGATAGAAGGGTATGAATGGAAGTTTCAGAAATATTAATTTGTCCAAAGTCACATTTCAGAGCTGGGATTTGAATGCAGATTTGACCGATCTCCATGTTCTCATGTGCACATCAAATTGGTCTTCATAGACACATAGCTATTATTTTTAAGTTTTCATCTTAACCTGTTGAGTTCTTAGTATATGCTAAGTAGTCCTCACAGCAATTCTATTATGTTTTTCTGGCTCTCACATAGTACCTGGGCAAGTCTCTGAGTGCAGGTAATAGGCTCTACTGGAGCTGGCATAAGAAAAAAACAGTCAGGGATCAAGGGTTGTGTTTCAAAATCTGAGGGTAGGCAAGCAGCTAAACCTTAGAAAAGGATTGGAACTGAGAAATGGAAACCCCTCAGGACCTAGAGAGTATTTTTCTTCTGCCACTTTTCTCTGCTTCTTGTTGTATATCTTGTTGTATACCAGTCTGTTGTATCTGCAGACTGGTTACTCAGACCACTTGTTGGAAGGTGGTCATGCCACAACTTCTCCGTCATTCAAGAAAACAGCCCAGACTTAGTCCCATTTCCAAAACTTCATTTTGGGTCAAGTGTCCACCTCTGGATCAATCAGCTGTGGCCCTGCAGTGGTGGGGAAGGGGGGACTGCACCACATACAAACATGGCAGCTGACCTTTGTAGATTTGGGGAACAGTTCCCTGAGGAAAGGGAAGTTGCTGACACATGTGTTAGGTAGACTCCCTAAAATGTGTTCATTTTAGTAACAGACCTGTGCTATAGTCTTTGTAGTATAAAAAAATTTAAACTTACTGAATTGGTATAAGGAAAAAACATATTTCTTTTTGCCTACTCCTCTTGGAATTGAAGAAAGGGACCACAGGATGTTTATGGTGAGATTAGCTCAGACGCTCAAAATAGTTTGATGGCACTCAGGACTTAGTACAAGTGTAGGCTCTTGTGATGTCCCTGCCACTTACTACCTTTTTGATTGAACAAATCATAATTTCTCAGTCTCAGTGTCTTTATCTATATTATAATAGGAGAAAGTAGATGGCCTTTAAAGTTTCTTAACTTATCATTTTAGACTCTGGCTATATTTTGTTATTCTTCCTTTCTACCTCAGCCTCATTTACTAAATGATAAGTGCGATAGATCTAAATCCTGTCCTTGGAGGGCTTTAATCTCATAGAGGCAGTGAAGAGTATTTGTAAACGTGCAGGTCTCCCTGCCATGTCTCATTAGTTAACTCTTACAGACCCTACTGCCAGAGTGTGTTGCCATCCCTCCCCTTTCCATTCCCACTGTATTACCTCTATTATTATAACCTCTTACTGTATCTGTCTCTTGATCACTATCCCTGTCTCCTGTTCTGCACTTTTCACCAATCCAAACTAGAAATTGCCTCTCAAATTAAAAAAAAAAAAATCATACAGTAAAGTTGAATTTTGGGGGAGTATACAGTTCTGTGAATTTAAAAACATGTATAGATTTCTGTAAACACCTCCATAATCAGAATACAGAACAGTTCTATCACCTCTAAAAAAGTTCCTTGTGCTATTCCTTTATAGACACCCTCCCTCCAACCCTAATTCCTAACAAACCCTGATTATACAGTATGTAAACTTTTTTCAAAAATATTTATTTTATTTACTTTATTTATTTATTTATTTTGGCTGTGCCGGGTCTTATTTGCAGTATGTGGGATTGTCGTTGCAGCGTGCGGGATCTTTAGTTGCGGCACGCGGGCTTCTTAGTTGCAGCATGCATGCGGGATCTAGTTCCCCAACCGGGGATTGAACCCGAGCCCCCTGCATTGGGATTGTGGAGTATTACCCACTGGACCACCAGGGAAGTCCCTACAGTATGTAAACTGTTAAAACTGGCTTCATTCACTCATCATAACGCCTTTGAGATTTCATCCAAGTTGTTGGGTATGTTTTTTTTGTTGTTGTTGTTGTTTTTGCTGAGTAGCATTCCACTGCATGGATGTACCACACAGTTTGTTTATTCATTCATCTATTGAAGGATATTTTGGTGGTTTCCATTTTTTAATGATCATAAATAATGTTACTAGAAACAGTTTTGTATAGATTTTTGAGTGAACATCAGTTTTATTTCTCTGGAGGAAATAACTGGGAATAGGATTGCTGGGTTGTATGGTAAGTGTATTTAACTTTTTATGAAACTACCAAATTGTTTTCCATGGTGGTTGTACTATTTGCATCCCACTAGGAGGGTTCTAGTTGCTCTGCATCCTTGCTACCACTTGGTATTGTTCTTAATTTTAGCCATTCTAATAGGTGTGTAGTGAAATCTCATGGTGGTTTTTTTTTTTTTTTTTTTTTTTTGCGGTACGCGGGCCGCTCACTGCTGTGGCCTCTCCCGTTGCGGAGCACAGGCTCCGGACGCGCAGGCTCAGCGGCCATGGCTCACGGGCCCAGCCGCTCTGCGGCATGTGGGATCTTCCCGGACCGGGGCAGGAACCCGTGTCCCCTGCATCGGGAGGCGGACTCTCAACCACTGCACCATCAGGGAAGCCCTCATGGTGGTTTTAATTTACATTTCTCTAACGGATGATGATGTTGAACAACTTTTCATGTGCTTATTTGCCATGTTGTCAAGAACTGTGACTGACATGGGTTTTTACCCTCTTAAACGTAACAAGTTAGCCTGCCAGTTTCATGGATGCTGGCAGAAGTCATGAGACTCTGGAGTCGGAGACAAAGGACTTTATTATTCATAGGACATCAATAAAACAAGCTTCATCTCACATGGGCTACCTTTGCCCCCAAGTCCCATGGAGCTGGTGTCACAGCTGAGGAACCTAAGCTTAAGGGACCCAAATCCTTTATAATGGGCAGCTAACAAACCCACCTGACTTTTGACCTGGAGGGAAACATTATATCTATTTTACTTGACAGTAAACAAACTTGCCCTTTCTCTGGAGGGAGACAGTGATCTGTTCCTCCTGAGAATGTTAGATATGCAAATATCCTTGAAGAGATAGTCTGTCACGAAGGCCTCTTGTACAGAAATGTGAGACACCCGTGGAGAATTGTCTCCCAATGTGTATATCTTCTTCGCATAAGTCTGTTCAAGTCTTTTGCCCATTTTTTTAATTGGGTGGTTTTTCTTTCTGTTGAGTTTTGAGAATTCTTTATATATTCTGGATGCAAGTCCTTTGTCAGATATATGATTTGCGAGTATTTTCTCCCAGTCTGTAGTTTGTGTTTTCATTTTCCACGTAGTGTCATTGGAGAAGCAAAAGTTTTTAGTTTTGCTGCCAAGTTTGGGCCGCAGGTTCCAACCCTACTTCTGTGAGCTGTGGTTCCCACGTTGGTTCATTTTTCAGAGGCTTCGCAGTGCTATTTTGATCTGTTTCCTGCATGTGTCAGTCTGAAACCTGTGCAGTGGTCTCTATTAGTGTGAATTTTAGTCTCTGATCCTGAATAGCATCAGACCCATGCACACATTTTCAGCTTGCTTTCTTGAGTTCTCCTCATTGATTCCTCCTGTATTTTTAAAGTTCTCTTGGGGCTCATCTTCTCTCCTCTGGGTGGAAAGCTGTGGAATTAGTTACCCCACTCTGTCTTGTACTCCCATCGCTGTCTAGGAGACTAGAGAGTGGGAAAAATGGATAGTTCCCCTTCCTCCGAGTTTAGCTCCTGCAGTCTCTCATTCCAGCCGCTTCTGTGAACACCATGTGATTGCTCATGGCTCAAGAGAAGGAGGAAAAAAAAAGACAAGAAAATGGAGGGATTTTCATATTTCCTCTCAGTATTAGGAGTTCTTTTTCTCATTCTTTGAGCCAGAGCTAGAGGAGCTCTCTCTGTGCCCTGGTGTCCATTTCTGGGTTGGCTTGGTGATACTGGAGGGGAAAAAAGGGTAAACTCACTGAGGATTCAGTGATATTCTGAATTCTGGTCTTCTTCCTTAATTCTTCTCCTCCCTTTTGCCTTTGAAAATCCTCAAAAATAGTGCTTAGCGCATGCCATCTAGGTTTTATAGCTGGACTACACCTGTGAGGTCTCTCTTCCCCACACCCTGTGGCTGCTTATTGTCTGTCCTCATTTTTTTTTCTTATATTTATTTTTATCCTTGATTTCCTTCTCGGGGTCACCCATCTGCCTGCATCCCTTAATGTTTAGCCGAAGATTGTTGTTTGTTCAAAGACTGAATTTGTGCACAAACATCTCTAGCCAGTAAGGCTTCCAATGTCTGGCCAACAGAGACTGTGCATACACACAGGAGATGCGAGAGAGCCAGTTGGTGGCTTGAAGTTTGAATGCATTCCTTGGTTCACACTTTGATCCATCAGCAGAGAGGACGTTTTGTCTATCTTTATAGTTGATTTTGGTGGAGAGGATTTATTGTCCTCCTCACTTCATCATACTGGAAGACAGAACTCCACCTCTCAAGTTTTATGTCTTAAAATAAACACCCCTATCCTGATTTCCCCTTTTCACTGAAACAACAATGCTGTAACCCAGACTCTTGCCTGCAGTTTTAAAAAGCCATTATAATTGAACTTCACACGTAACTGCTTCTGTTTACCTCCTACTTATACCACATCATTCATGTTCTGCATTTGCTGTCCTGTCTCTGAGTGTTTTGCAAAAGATGTTCTTCCTGTCCGGAATGTCTTCCCTCTTTTGTGTCATCGCTCCAAGACCCTCTAAGCCTCAACTCAAGGCTCTTGAAGGTCTACATCCCCCACCCTTCACTCCTTGGCCCAGGTGGTCTCTCCATGCTCCCTAAGTCAGAATGACCTCACCTTCTCCCACCACCTCTCGATTTCATAGCACTTTTCTCTTTTTCTTCATTGTTCATGCTGCCTGTGTTTTTGTTTATGAATTTTCACATCTAATAAAATGGAGATAATATCTACCTTGGTTTTTGTGAGAAATAATTATCCTGAGTACCTGTCACAATATTAGGCATGTAGTGAGTGGTGGCAAACAGTAGGGCCTTGAATGCCGTCTCAAGGAGTTTAGATTCTATTCTGATGCTTTAATTACACTTGTTTTCTTGGTGAATGTTAAATTATCTCATTTGGGACAAAGTATTCACTTTTATATCGTTGAAATGAAGTTGTCTTTTTGAGCCAAATGACATAATGTAGTAAGAACACAGAGTATTTCAAGAAGATTGTACTTTGTCCCTCAGGTTTAAAATGGTAGCAAATAAGAAGGATCTGGGCTTCCCTGGTGGCGCAGTGGTTGAGAGTCCGCCTGCTGATGCAGGGGACACAGGTTCGTGCCCCGGTCCGGGAAGATCCCACGTGCTGCGGAGCAGCTGGGACCATGAGCCATGGCCGCTGAGCCTGCGCATCCGGAGCCTGTGCTCCACAACGGGAGAGGCCACAACAGTGAGAGGCCCGCGTAACGCAAAAAAAAATAAAAAAAATAAAAAAATAAAAAAAAATAAAAAAAAAAGAAGGATCTATTAGTCCCCCTTTTTTTAATATTAAAATCTTTTTTTATTGTGGTAAAAAACACATAACATACAATTTACCATCTTAACAATTTTTAAAGTGTACAGGGGCTTCCCTGGTGGTGCAGTGGTTGAGAATCTGCCTGCCAATGCAGGGGACTCGGGTTCGAGCCTTGGTCCGGGAAGATCCCACATGACACGGAGCAACTAAGCCCGTGTGCCACAACTACTGAGCCTGCACTCTAGAGCTCGCGAGCCACAGCTACTGAGCCCATGTGCCACAACTACTGAAGCCTGTGCGCCCTAGACCCCGTGCTCCACAACAAGAGAAGCCACTGCAGTGAGAAGCCCGCGTACCGCAACGAAGAGTAGCCCCCGCTCGCCACAACTAGAGAAAGCTTGTGTGCAGCAATGAAGACCCAATGCAGCCATAAATAAATAAATAAATTAATTAATTAATTAATTAAAAAATAAAGTGTACAGTAGTGTTAACTATGTGCACCTTGTACAACAGATCTCTAGAACTTTTTTGTCTGGCAAAACTGAAACCCTATACCCATTGAACAGCAACTCCTCTTTGCCTCCCTTCCCCCAGCCCCTGGCAACCATCATTCTACTTTCTGGTTCTGAGAGTGACTAATTTAGATACCTCATGTAGGTGGAATAATGTCTTTGATTTGCCTTTTTGTGATTGGCTACTTGACATAATGTTCTCAAGGTTCATCCATGTTGTTGCATGTGATAGGATTTCCTTCTTTTTTAAGGCTATATAATATTCCATTGTATATACCATGTTTTCTTCATCCATTCATCCTGTGTTTATAGATTCATCCTTTGATAGATATTTAGATTGCTTGGCTGTTGTTAATAATGCTGTGAATGTTGTGAATAATGCTTGAATGTTGTGAATAACAACTCTTGGCTGTTGTGAATAATGCTCAGTGAACATGAGTGTGCAGGTATCTCTTCAAGATCCTGTTTTCAGTTCTTTTGGGTGTATACCCAGAAGTGAGATTGCTGGATCATATGATAATTCTATTTCTAATTTTTTGAGGAACCATCATACTGTTTTCCCCAGTGGCTGTACCATTTTACATTCCCACCAACTGTACACAAGGGTTCCAATTTCTCCACATCCTTGCCAACACTTGTTATTTTTGTTCTTTTTGATGATAGTCATTCTATCAGGTGTGTGGTGCTATCTCCTTGTGGTTTTGATTTGCATTTACCTGATGATTAGTGACATTGAGCATCTTTTCACATGTTGGCTCTTTGTACATCTTCTTTGGAGAATTGTCTGTTCATGGCCTTTGCTAATTTTTAATTGGATTTTTGTTGTTGTTGAGTTTTAGGAGTTCTTTACATATTCTGAATATTAACCTCTTATCAGATATATGGTTTGCAGATATTTTATCCCATTCTATAGGTTGCCTTTTCACTCTGTTGATTCCTTTCCTGTGTAGAAGTTTTTAAGTTTGATGTAGTCCCATTTGTGTATTTTTGCTCTTGATGCTTGTACTTTTGGTGTCCTGTCCAAGAAATTGTCTCCAAATCTAACGTTGTGAAGTTTTTCCCCTATGTTTTTTTCTAGGAGTTTTATAGTTTCATGTCTTCTGTTTAGGTCTTTAATCCAGTATTAGTCCTTCTTAAAGTGTTCTTTATATTATTGGGCAGGAATAAGAAGTTTGTTCTTTAGTATGACAGTAATTTGTAATATTTAAACTTTCTTTTTCCCTCCTTTCCTCCCTCTCTCCTTTCTTCCGTTATAGCTTGAAGATGATAGACTCATTCATTTTTTTTTCTTAATTGCTTTGCTGTGAGTAGAATGATAGTGAATTCATTTTCAACAAAACTTTCTTGTTTGCTCTTTGATTAACAGGAAGAAGATGAGTCTTAAGTCTGAGCGCCGAGGAATTCATGTGGATCAATCAGAGCTCCTGTGCAAGAAAGGATGTGGTTATTACGGCAACCCTGCTTGGCAGGGTTTCTGCTCCAAGTGCTGGAGGGAGGAGTACCACAAAGCCAGGCAGAAGCAGATTCAGGAGGATTGGGAACTAGCAGAGCGGTAAAAGGACTTAACTAGGGGTGGTTTAACAGTGATATAACTGGATACATAGCTCTGTCATTGTCAGAATACATTTTTTTCTTCTGTTTTGATCTGTCAGCAAGTCAGTTTAATATTAAGAGAAATGAATTTTTTCCCCTCATTCAGCGTTTAATGAGTAGCTTTCAGTGATTTCTTTATTTTGTCTTTGTCTTCACTTTTAATTGTTCTGTGTTTGGGATGCGTTAGTCTTAGTTCTCTAATAAAGACAGTAAGCTCCTTGGAGTGGAAGAATGGAGATAAACATATTTTGTGGTGAAGATTAAATGAGGTTATTGCACATGACTTTCATCAAGCATTATTTTCCTTGTTCTTTTAATATATCCAGCATGGCATCTGGCACAGTGATAAGCACATAATAATAGAAACCTGTTGATTTGTATATATAATCCTTACATTATGGAAATTTAACTTTTCTTTAAAAAAATGGCATTTGTTAGTATTATGCAGAAATATGATTATGATAAAAATTAAAACATAGAATGTCTAGTGAGCATAGGAACTAATAAAATACCATGAATAATGTTAATCCTTTACCAAAACATCCTAGAAACTGTGAAGCTTCTCAATAAAAGAAAGACTGATCTCTGACAGCTTTTGCTAGTTTTTTTTTGTATTTAATCAGGTATATTCGTTGAGTGACTACTTTGCTACCATCTGTGATGAACTCAATATTATAAAGTACACTCGCTGCTTTCAGTGACTCCATAGTCAGTCAAAGACAGCAAATATAGACATATAACATTAACTCTTTCCTCGGGTTTCCCATTGCATTCCTGATAGTCTCTGTAGCTGATCCTATTTTAGAAAGAAAGTAGAGGCCACTAGGCATGAATTCCCTTAGCTTTCTCCCTGGTTATCAAACTGTGTCTTTATAGTAACTTCTGTTTTGTCTCAGAGAAAGATGTGTGCGTATTCCATTCTCACACCAACACCTCTACCTGTGATTTTGTTGCTGTTTCTTACTGCTTCCAATTGCGACCTTGCTTGAGATTTCCTACAGCACTTTCTGATATTTGAACAGGCATGAGAATCACCTGGAAAGCTTGTAAAAACCGTGGTCACTGAACCTCACCCTCAGAATCTCGGATTCTTGTAGGTTGGGAGTGAGGCCTGAGAGTTTGCATTTTTAACAAGTTCCAAGGTGATGTTGATGCTGCTGTCTGGGGAATCCACTTTGAGAACCATAGTTCTATAGATAGCCTTTGAGATTTACTATAAATACCTCAAATTCAGCTGGTCCAAGGCCAGATTTCTTGCTTTTATTTACTCTAATCCCCACTCCCAGCAGTTCCTCCTAACCCTCCTCCGGTATCAATTAACGACATCACTATTTATTCAGTTGGCTAAAAAACATTAATTTCTCCTTCACCTCCCACACTGTTTACAACTAATTAAGCAAGTTCTGCTTATTCTAGCTAAGAGAAGTGTTTTGAATTTCATCCTTTCCTTTTTTCCAGGTTCTTATTTCTCTCACTTAAATCTTTGTAATATATTCTTAATTATTGTCTCTGTCCCTAGTCTCTCTGCCCCTCAAGTTGTCACACAGCTACCTGCATTACCTTTAAAACACAGATCAGATAATGGTAACTTACTGGATTATAGTCTTTCTTGGTTCCCCACCACATGATGAAATCCAGGATTATAGCAGGCTTGGCAGTCAAGGTTTCATACCACCTGGTGCCCAACTGTACATCCAGCATCATAGTCCATCACACCGTCAGTGATCTGACTACGTTGAATGAGCTTGGTCCACAACAAACGCCACATCCTTCACATGTGTAGTACCTTCTTCCTGGAATGCCCTTTTACTTGGCGGAATCCTCTTGATCCTTCTAAGACTGGCCTAAATGTCACCATTATAAAACCTTCTTGGACTCCTTCAGCAGATTTAGTTTATTTTTTCCTATGTTCTCATAGCACTTGGGTTTTGCTCTCTACTCTAGGCACTGTTACATTGTGTGGTAATTATTTACTTGTCTTTTTCTCTCTTCCAACCTTGAGGTTGTCAGGGAAAAGGACTAGACTTTACTTGCTTTATGTAACACTAGTACAATTGCTGAATGAACATGATCCACGGAGAAGTCCCTCTTGAAGTTTGTAGTAGCACATAGGAGAGCTTCCTGTCAGAGACCTCAGACCTATTTGGTGTATTTAGCCACTAGCTCTACAAATTTTAAATCCCCAATTCATTGAGTTATTACCTTTAGATACAAGGAGAACTTGGAGAATATCAGGGTTAAACTTAACCTCTTCTTGACTTACAGACTACAGCGGGAGGAAGAAGAGGCCTTTGCCAGCAGCCAGAGCAGCCAAGGGGCCCAATCCCTCACATTTTCCAAGTTTGAAGAAAAGAAAACCAATGAGAAGACCCGCAAGGTTACCACAGTGAAGAAATTCTTCAGTGCTTCATCCAGGGTTGGATCAAAGAAGGGTAATTTTCTGATTCTCTTTTTTCTTTTGTGCCCAAAGAGGTATAGAGTAGATCCACAGTGTATGTGGGCTCAGCTTTCTAATTTCTGTAAGCGTTCAGAGAATATCAGCGCAGACTTGAGATGTTGGGTTTGAGGTGCAGATGACGTTTGAAATCTCTTTGGTTGGAGGACATTGTGTTTTAGAGAACTTATTTACTCTATAAGAGGAATAAAAGTAATTGAAACATGTAGTTTTGGTTGTAAAATTCATTCCCATCCCATCTGTTTGGATGTTTTATTTTTTGTGCCTTTAATTTTTGGATATTGGTTTATTCTCCTTTGTTTAATATCCTCACTATCCATACCTTATCAGAAATGACTGTTTCTAGCCTTAAAGTTGTCTAAAAAAGAAGTTTTCTGAGAGCTTGTTAGAGAGACAGCCTGTGTGTTGAGGAAATACTATGTAGAGAACATGTAGGAAAAGGCTTACTTTTGTATGTACTTGACCTTATTCATCCTACTTCTTAAAATTCGATATTAAACAAGCAGGAAGATTCTCGCTAGTGAGCAGATAGGCTAGTTGAAGTGGCCTAGTAGGAAGCAAGAAAGAATGTCTGTTGTTAGGGCTTAGTCTCTGAACCTTTATGTTGGTAATCAGAGCTATGCAGTAAATTTGAAATGGTGAGGGATACTGGGAACCAACACTGATGCTTTCGGTAGAGCTGTTCTCTTAGACACTCCCTTGCACCCCCTCACCCCCTGCCCCCCAACCTGGGGTAATTGTCATGAGATTTTTGGTCTGCTTAAAGGAAGGGGCATAATAATATCACACCTTTAAAAAATTAATAATAATAATAATAAATATTACACCTTAAGATCTTTTCTGGTCTTTCAGATTTAATGACTTGGTTTTTGTTTTATTAAAAGGAACAATTGCTTATCTAAAAACACAGCACGTCTCTTTAATAGAGGCAAACCTTTAAATAATCTTTTTGTTCACGTGAGTTGTTCTTGGTTGGCTGTCACTCAGCAGTTTTCTCTACAGTAGTAAGAAGGGAAATAATCAGTACCTGCTAGAGATTAAATGTATTTGATAAGAATGTATTTGGCTCATGATTTATTTATTAGAAGATAATGTAGTAGGGTGATTAAAACTGTAAGCTTTGGAGTCACCCTGGTTTGAGTCTCAGCTTTGCAGTTTGCTAGCTGTGTGACCTTAAGCAAGCTAATCTCTTTAAGCCCTGTCTATTCTGAGGGACAGTAATACCTATCATAGGCCTGTCTTGAGGATTAAATGAGCCGATGTGTGTACAGAGTTCAGCACAGTACCTGACACACATAGTTAATCTCCAGTAAGTGTTAGCTATTTTAAAATGCCTGTTGTTTTTCTGACAAAATAATCTCTGCTGGTAAGGAGCTCAAACGTATTGATCAAAGCCATGCATTCCTATTTAGCTTAAATTCTGTTTCCTGCTTTGAGAAAGTCTCATTAACCTTATGAATTTATAGATGTATGGTGAAATGGTATATGACAACAGATGAAATAGTAAAGAAATTGTAAAACACATCAGCTGTAACTGCCACATTTTACATAACAATATGAAAGCCCATAAAGGTTAACTAATTTACCCAGGGTCATATAATGAGTTGATGTATTAGACCTCAGGTCTCCTAACTCCTGGTTAAGCTTTTTTCCATTATATCCCTTGACCTTGAAATATGTGTTTTTATCTATAACTGTATCTGTGTCTGTATCTAGATAGATAGATAATGAAGTTTCTATTACTGAAGTGCTTAATAGTCACATACATTCATTGACTATACTTGGCAATTTAAAAAAATCATGTCCTAAGACCTTCTGTACAGTATACATTATATTATGGAGAGAAGATTTGTACTTTAAAAGAAAAATTTCAAGTGATTTTTTATCTTAAAAACTCTTATGTGGAATAGTTCTTACTTTTTTCTTCTCTTTAGAATGATAGATTTTTACTTTATTTTTTTTTTGATCTTTAGCTGTTTTTTTGTCTATAGAAAGCATATGGTGAGAAAGACCTCAGAGTGTTGAGGAAAAAATTGATGTGTGTACATTAGAAAAGAGGATGCTCTTGGATCTTTGTTTCACAGATTGCTTATGTAACTCTGCCAGGCGAACTTTGCATTTCAGGCTGATTATTTGTTTGGCCTTTGCCTGTGGATAAAGTTAGCCTATACTAAATGCAGTTTTAATTTATTGACTGTAGACTACAATAAACCTTTTGTGTTCTGTATTCTTTATTTCACTTTGTTCATCCAAGATGTCCTTGCTCTTAATATTTTACTTGCTTCTATTGGTAGCATGAAAGAAAGCTCTTAAGCCAGGGCAGGTTGGTAGTATATAGAAGTCAAATAACCTAAGGGATTTGAAAAGTATTTTAACTTCCTGTTAGAATTGGCTGTCCCTCCAGAGGAGGTAAATGGAACAGCTTGACTGTAAAGACTCAGAGAATTTACTTTTAGTTCTTTACTCTCCAAAGTAAGGTTGAGTGAGCTATAGTTTAGAGTAAATCATATGGGGTCAGCCAAGTCGAAATACGTGCTCATATGTTCTAAAATGCCCTTTTCTTTTGGAGCTCAAGTAGATGTTGTCACCCAGAGTAGACTCTTGTGTACATCTTTTACAAACTAATCTGAAAGCAGTGCTCTAAGGAGGAATATCTTTTCTTTTTTTAGAATTAAAATACCAATCTTTCTACTCAGACCTTAGAGTCTAAATACTGTTCTTCACTGAAGTGAATTAAGGTTCCTTGGAGAAATGACTGATTCTGGAACTTGAGCTGGGAAAGAAGGGCCCCTCAGAAATGTTGGGGACAGGTCAAAGGCCCAGAAGTCAGCTTGAATGGGTTCCCACTGGCCAAAGACAATAAATGGAGTGTAAATGAATAAAACAATAATTCATTAGTCCGTCCAACTAATAAAATAGATAAATAATTAAATAAAGAGGAGGAGAACCTTACCATAGGATCTTGACTAATAAATATAGGAGTGATGGAGATAGAAAATCACCATTTTGTAGTCATCCTAATAAGAATTGATTCAGACAAGTTTCATCAGTGTGGATGCTAAGTCTGGGATGAGAGGAGGGGGTTTCCTGAGGAACAAGTTATGAACATGATCTCAAATTAACTCCCACAACTTATTTATTAATTCCAAGTAGGGAAATGGCAGCTACATAATGATGGGGGGAAATGGACATCCTGTGCCTCTAGATATGTTACTTTGAGAAGAACACAACATGAATTATGTAATAACTAAGCTGAAAATTTATAACCTGAAATCCAGTCATGAGGAAACAGTAGAGGAACCCAAATTGAAGTGCATTGAATAAAATAAACTGGACTGTATTCTTCAAAATTGTCAGTGTCATAAAAAAACAAAGGAAGTCTGGAGAACGTTTCTAGATGAGAGGAGACTAAGTATACATGACCACTAAATGAATGTGTGACCCTCAAGTTGATCCTGTGTAAAAAACAAATACTTTTTTTCAATAACTACAGTTAGCAACAGAATATCCTTGTTGCTGAGAAATACTCATACTATAAGGGGTAAAGCGCATGAAACATACAATCTACTCTGAAAAAATTTAGAAAAATAATACACACAGACATGGAACAAAATGTTAAAATTTTGTAAATCTGGATAAAGGGTATAAAGGAATTCTTTGTAACAATCTTGCAGATTTTCTGTAAATTTGAAGTTATTTCAAAATAAGATTTAAAAAACAAAACTATAATCCTCTTACACTCAGTGCTATCCCAAGACCCGAATTTCAGATGTTAATTAAGTTGAAGCATGGTGTTAATTACATCATTTGAAGAATTACTAATGAATTGCTACTTTAATCATGTGGGCCTCTTTGGTACTTAGATGAAACTGAAGTAACGATTCCCCAGGTTGAATTTGGAACCAGTTTTATAATTGTGCCTGTTTTTACAGTCATTTCTCAGGTACACTCAGCTTGATTGCCTTTTCTTGTCTACTCCAAAAATTTTTTTATCTTGTAAAATCATCTTTTATAATGTTTTGAATATAATGTATTTGGAACATGATCAGTTTCTGACTTTCATTGATAAGGACAATGAGAAATTTTTTCCCTGAACCAAATATGTGGTTTCTTTTATTTTACAATACCAACTGGATATCCAGCAAGTCTGTCCTGTTCCGACCCCAACTACGCAGAGTCAGCACAGACTCCATAGGTTAAGGGCTGGACCCCACAAGACTGCCCCCACCTCAGATGCCAGTTGCAATCCCCAGGAGTGGGGACACCCGTACTTCTGACCAACCAGGTGTAAATAGGGGGTTCCCACAACCTTCTCCTTAGGTTTGATAATTTGTTAGAACTGTCTCAGGAAGACAGTTTGTTTATGCTTATGGGTTTATTAAAGAATACAACTCAGGAACAGCCAAATGGAAGAGAAATGCCTAGGGCAAGGTAGGGGAGGGGGGCACCAAGCTTCCATGCCATCTGGGCATTTGCTCCCAGCACCTCGATGCGTTCATCAATGTGGAAGCTCCCCAAACCTTGTCATATAAGGGTTTTTATGGAGGTTTCATTTTGTAGGCATGGCTGATCAAATCATTGGCCATTGGTGATCAAAAATATCTATCCCTGGGCCAAAAACCAAATATATATATTTTTTATTATACTACAGACTATCTGCCTTTTAGTCCATATTATATATCTATGGTCAAAACAGCTGAAAAAGTCAGAAGAACTATAATATTCTACTGAGTTATCCTTATTCTATTTGGATAATCTGAGAAACGTGGGATTTTCAGTAAATTTTTTTAACATTGAGATACAAAATATGTTTTTAGTACTAAAATAGTGTTAACCATCTTTACTACATGATCACGCTCTATTTTGATATTGACATTTTTAGGTTGTGTTTACTCTTTCACAGCTATCCTTCAAATAGCCTTTTTGTTGAAGATTTTGCTTTTATAAATTTATTTATTTATTTTTGGCTGCATTGGGTCTTTGTTGCTGCACACGGGCTTTCTCTAGTTGCGGCGAGAGGGGGCTACTCTTTGCACAACTGCAAGCGGTGCGCGGGCTTCTCATTGCGGTGGCTTCTCTAGGCGCGTGGGCTTCAGTAGTTGTGGCATGCCGACTCAGTAGTTGTGGCTCACGGGCTCTAGAGCACAGGCTCAGTAGTTGTGGTGCACGGGCGTAGTTGCTCCGCGGCATGTGGGATCTTCCCGGACCAGGGCTCGAATCCCTGTCCCCCCTGCATTGGCAGGCGGATTCTTAACCACTGCGCCACCAGGGAAGCCCCTTGAAGATTTTGCTTTTATAGGTTTACTTTATTGAAGATTTAATTCGATTTAATATGTCATCTGGCTTGCAGACAGCCTTACGTAGTAGGTGCTCAGTTGATACTCGTTGCTTAATTTAAATAGGAATAAATATGCTGTAATGATAGGAGGGAATTATGGTGTGACTGTGAAGAACTTGGGCTTGGGAGTCAAACAGATCTGGATTTAAATCCCAGATTATCTTCTTTTTCTTTGTTTTTTTTGTTTGTTTGTTTGTTTTTTTGCGGTACTCGGGTCTCTCACTGTTGTGGCCCCTCCCGCTGCGGAGCACAGGCTCCGGACGCGCAGGCTCAGCGGCCATGGCTCACGGGCCCAGCCGCTTTGCGGCATGTTGGATTTTCCCAGACCGGGGCACGAACCCGTGTCCCCTGCATCGGCAGGCGGACTCTAAACCAGTGCGCCACCAGGGACGCCCTCAGCTTTTCTTCTTAACCTGTGTAACATGTCTCACGTAAATGACTTAACCTCTAACCTCATTGTATTCATGTGTAAAATGATAATTCCACCTACCTAACAAAAAAATTTTATTGGTGTGTACATTTATTATTTCATATGGTTTCAGGAATATAACAAAATTGTTAAGGGTTGATGAGAATGTGGAGTAAAGCACAGTGTCTGCCATGTAGAAAATTGTCATTGAATGATAGCTTAAACATTATAATTCAAGAGCACATTTTGTTCTGCTGCCAAGACTTTTTAAAACTGAGTGTTTGGATTGGGAAATGGAAAGCTTGATAATCATAACAGACTGGCTATACTTGAAATACAAGTTTTGCTTCTGTATTAAAAACACAGGGCTATTTAGACTGCTTATATTTAATGAAATTTTTGATAAGATGGAGCTTAAACCTACCATTTTGCTCTGTTTTCTATTTATCCCATCTGGATATAATTCTTTCTCTCCTCTTTTCTTGCCTTCTTTTTGTGTTTTGTTTTTTTTTAATTATAAATTTATTTATTTATTTTTGGCTGCGTTGGGTCTTCGCTGCTGCATGCAGGCTTTCTGTAGTTGCAGAGAGCGGGGGCTACTCTTTGTTGCGGTGCGCGGGCTTCTCATTGCGGTGGCTTCTTTTGTTGTGGAGCACGGGCTCTAGGCAGGCGGGCTCAGTAGTTGTGGCCCACAGGCTCTAGGGCACAGGCTCAGTAGTTGTGGTTCACAGTCTTAGTTGCTCCGCGGCATGTGGAATCTTCCCGGACCAGGGCTTGAACCCGTGTCCCCTGCGTTCGCAGACGGATTCTTAACCACTGCATCACCAGGGAAGCCCTTAAGTAAATTTTTGAATGAGACAATGTCTTTTATAGTTGCCCACATATTTGTCATTGCTGATACTCTTTGTTCCTGCCTAGTAGGAAAAATGAATCATTTCCTGTCATGTGTGCTCAGGAGATTGTTCTGCCCACTCCTTTACCCAGTTTTTTCTCACGTGCATGTGCAGTACTCAGTCAGAGACTCAAGGGAACCCCTCTGCAGTTATCTGGAGATTTTTCTTTGCAGCCCATCCTCTATGTGTTTTGCCACGCAAATTCTGGAAACTCTGGCCTTCTTGAGCTCTAAATATTGTTTCCCCAATTCAGCAAGTCTGCTAGGCTCTGTTTGAGTTGCCTCTCCCTGTGCCAAGGCCTAAAAACTCTACCTGCAGTGAGCTGGGGCACTTGTAAGATTTACCATGTTTGTCCCCTTCTCTCAGGGGTTACTCTCCCCACTGCCTGTTGGCCAGTGTTGAAAACCATTTTTTCATATGTTTTGTCTGATTTTTCTAGTTGTTAAGGCAGTAGGGTAAACCTAATCCCTGTTGTTCCATCACGACTAGGGGTGGAATTTATCAGATTGAGTGAAAGGTTAAATTCCAAGTATTAAAGAATATTTTCTAATTGTACAGGGTGTCAAATATAATTTTAGGTTTTCCGTATTGGTAAAAAAAAGTTTCAGAAACGATGTGCCAGTTTTTGTTTTGAGTTAAATTATGCCTTATTTGCTTAAAAAAAAAAGGTACATCCAAATGGCTCAAAAATAAAAGGTATATATGGTCCCTCACCCGTCTAGTTCCCAGACCTTCCCCCATATTCAGACAACTTTTGTTACTAATTTGTGTATCATTCTTTTGTTTTCATTTATAAACACATTTGTTCTTATCCCAGTCCTCCTATTTTACATAAAAGCACACTACGCATACCCTGCTTTTTTAGCTTAGCAATATATTTAAGAACTCTTTCCTTATCGGTACATAAAAAGGATACTTTTAAAATTTTAAGCTACGTAATATTCCACTTTATGGATTAAGCCAAAGTTTATTTAGTCCTTTAGTAGTGGCCATTTATGCCATCTTCAGACCTCTCCTTTTACAAGTACTAAAATGAGTAGCCTTGTACATATTTCATTTTGTACATGTGCAATTATGTCAGTGGAAAATTTCTCAGAAATGGAATTGTTGGGTCATAGGATAAATGTATTTTTAATTTTGATGATTATTGCCAAATTGCATTCCATTGCAGGTGTGTCATTTTACATTCCTACCTCCATAGTATAAGTGCCTTTTCCCCTATATCCTCATCAGCATCAAACTTCAGATTTTTGCCGACTTGTTAATTTTTAAAATGACCTTTAATAATAGTTTTTTTTCTTTGTCTTTTTTAAAAATCTTATTGGAGTATAATTACTTTACAATGTTGTGTTAGTTTCTGCTGTACAACAATACTAGTAGGTTTAATTTGCACATTTGTTATCGTGTGTGAGATTGAGTATATTTCCTATGCTTAAGATCCATCTATGTTTCCCTTCTGTGCAGTGTTAGTATTCTTCACGCATTTTTCTATTGAACCGTTGGATTTTTCTTCCTCTATATTTATAGGAGTCCTTGTATATTAGGGAGAACAGCCCTTTGTGATGTAGCTTACAAACATTTTTTCCAGTTGGTTGTCTGACTTTTGACAGTATTTTTAGCCATACATATAGTGTGTTTTTATGTGCGCTTCTTGTCTTCTTTATGTTTTCTTTTAATATGATTGAATTCTTTTAGGGTGTCTACATTTTTTTTCATAACTTAAAAAAATTTTTTTCTTTAATTTAATTAAATTTATTTATTTATTTATTCATTCATTCAGGTGCGCCAGGTCTTAGTTGCGGCACTCGGGATCTTTTAGTTGCGGCACTCGGGATCTTTTAGTTGTGGCATGCAGAATCTTCATTTGTGGCGTGTGGGCTTTTAGTTGCAGCATGTGGGATCTAGTTCCCTGATCAGGGATCGAACCTGAGCCCCCTGCTTTGGGAGCGTGGAGTTTAAACCACTAGACCACCAGGGAAGTCCCAGGGCTTCTCCATTTTGAATCATAGTTAGGAAGCACCTGATACTTTAGAAGATAGGCAGATACGTGATTTGGAAAGATAACCATAAAGTGCAATTTTGATCTGCTAACTACTTAATATCAACATGCAGTTTAGAGGGGAAAAGGGGGTTTTTTGTTTGTTTATTTTTTCAGATTCTTGTCATTATGGTTTATTACAGGATATTGAATTTTGTTCCCTGTGCTATACATTATATCCTTGTTGTTTATTTTTATATGTGGTAGTTTGTATCTGCTAATCCCAAACTCCCACTTCATCCCTCCCTCACCCTCTACCCACTGTGGTAACCATAAGTTTGTTTTCCATGTCTGTGAGTCTGTTTCTGTTTGGTAAATAAGCTTATTTGTGTCATATTTTAGGTTCCACATATAAGTGATATCATATGGTATTTGTCGTACTCTTTCTGACTTACTTCACTTAGTATAATAATCTCTAGGTCCATACATGTTGCTGCAAATGGCATTCTTTCTTTTTTATGGCTGAATAGTATTCCATTGTGTATATACACCACTTCTTTATCCATTCATCTGCTGACATTTAGGTTGCTTCCATGTCTTGGCTATTGTACATAGTGCTCCTGTGAACATTGTGATGCATGTATCTTTTTGAATTACAATTTTGTCTGGATATATGCCCAGGAGTGGGATTGCTGGATCATATGGCAACTCTATTTTTAGTTTTTTGAGGAACCTCCATACTGTTTTCCATAGTGGCTGCACGAATTTACATTTCCACCAACAGTGTAGGAGGGTTCCCTTTTCTCCACACCCTCTCCAGCATTTGTTATTTGTAGACTTTTTAATTGAATTTTTTTTTTTTTTTTTTTTGGCCACACAGTGCTGCATGCAGGATCTTAGTTCCCTGACCAGGGACTGAACCTGTGCCCCCTGCAGTGGAAGCATGGAATCCTAACCACAGGACTGCCAGGGAATTCCTGTAGACTTTTTTTTTTTTTTTTTTGTGGTACGCGGGCCTCTCACCGTTGTGGCCTCTCCCGTTGCGGAGCACAGGCTCCAGATGTGCGGGCTCAGCGGCCGTGGCTCACGGGCCCACCTGCTTTGCGGCATGTGGGATCTTCCCAGACTGGGGCACGAACCCATGTCCCCTGTATCTGCAGGCAGACTCTCAACCACTGCACCACCAGGGAAGCCCTGTAGACTTTTTAATGATGGCCATTCTGACCGGTGTGAGGTGGTACCTCATTGTAGTTTTTATTTGCATTTCTCTAATAATTAGCAATGGTGAGCATCTTTTCATGTGCCTTTTGGCCATCTGTTTTTCTTCTTTGGAGAAATGTCTGTTTAGGTCTTTTCCCCATTTTTTGACTGGGTTGTTTGTTTTTTTGTTACTGAGTTATATGAGCTGTTTGTATATTTTGGAAATTAAGCTCTTGTCAGTTGCTTTGTTTGCAAATATTTTCTCCCAGTCTGTAGGTTGTCATTTTGTGCCTTTTGGTTTCCTCTGCTGTGCAAAATATTATGAGTTTGATTAGGTTCCATTTGTTTATTTTTGCTTTTATTTCTATTGCCTTGGGAGACTGACCCAGGAAAACGTTGGTGGGATTTATGTCAGAGAATGTTTTCCCTATGTTCTCTTCTAGGAGTTTTATGGTGTCATGTCTTACACTTAAGTCTTAAAGCCATTTTGAGTTTATTTTTGTGTATGGTGTGAGAATGTGTTCTAACTTTGTTGATTTGCGTGTGGCTGTCCAGCTTTCCCAACACCACTTGCTGAAGAGACTATCTTTTCTCCATTGTATATTCTTGCCTCCTTTGTCTTTGTTTTGGGGTGTGTGTGTGTGTGTGTGTGTGTGTGTGTTTTGTTTTGTGGCTGCATTGCTTGGCATATGGGATCTTAGTTCCCTAACCAGGGATTGAACCCATGCCCCCTGCAGTGGAAGCATGAAGTCTTAACCACTGAACCACCAGGGAAGTCCCTCTTGCCTCCTTTGTCAAAGATTAATTGACTGTAGCTGTGTGGGTTTATTTCTGGGCTCTCTGTTCTGTGCCATTGATCCATATGTCTATTTTTGTGCCAGTACCACACTGTTTTGATTACTGTAGCTTTGTAGTATTGTCTGAAGTTTCAAAGGGTTATGCCCTCAGCTTTGTTCTTTTTACTTAGTTTTGCTTTGGGAATTCTGGGTCTTCTATGGCTCCATATAAATTTTAGGATTTTTGTTTTAGTTCTGATAGGGATCACATTAACTCTGTAGATTGCTTTGGTTAGTATGGCCATTTTAACAATATTAATTCTTCCAATCCAAGAGCATGGGATATCTTTCCATTTATTTGAATTATCTTCAGTTTTCTTTATCAGTGTTTTATAGTCCTCAGCATGTAAGTCTTTTACTTCCTTGGTCAGGTTTATGCCTAAGTTTTTTTTGTGTTTTTTTTTTATGTGATTTTAAAGGGTTTTTGTTTGTTTGTTTTTACTTTTCTGATGTTTCATTGTTAGTGTAAAGAAATGCAACAGATTCCTTTATGTTAATCCTGTATCCTGCTACCATGCTGAATTTGTTTATCAGTTCTAGTAGTTTTTGTGTGGAGTCTTCAGGGTTTTCTGTGTATAGTATCATGTCGTCTCCATATAATGACAATTTTACCTCTTCCAATTTGGGTACCTTTTATTTCTTTTTCTTGTCTGATTTCTGTGACTAGGACCTCCAATAGTATGTTGAATAGAAGTGGTAAGAATGAGCATCCTTGTCTTGTTTCAGATTTTAGCAGGAAGGCTTTCAGCATTTCACCGTTGAGTATTATGTTGGTTGTGGGTTTGTCATAAATAGCTTTATTATGTTGAGATATGTTGCCTCTATAGCCATTTTGGTAAGAGTTTTTATTGTGAATAGATGTTGAATTTTATCAAATGCTTTTTCTGCATCTGTTGAGATGATCATGTGGTTTTGTCTTTTCTTTTGTTGGTGTGGTGTATCACATTGATTTGTGTACGTTGGAAAAGGGTTTTTTTGAAGTGAGAGGTGGAATCTTTAGTTTGACCTATGTAGTTAAGATATATTTTTACATGATCTGTGTGTGTTTGTCTCACTTGAATAAACCAGTCACTCTAATAGGGGTAATGCTTTTATTATCTTAAAACTTTATTGCTGCTACATCATTAAAATGTATTTCAGATACTAAAGCTCAAAAAATAAGGTTGTAAGAAGTTACTCTGAAACAGATTGACAGACATAGAAACAAACTTATGGTTACCAAAGGAGAAAGGGGGTAGGGGAGGAATAAATTAGGAGTTTGGGATTAGCAGATACAAACTGTTGTATATAAAATAAACAACAAGGTCCTACTGTATAGCACAGGGAACTATATTCAATATCCTGTAATAAACCATAATGGAAAAGAATATGAAAAAGAATATATTTGTATGTATATATAACTGAATCACTTTGCTGTACACAAGAAACTAACAGCATTGTAAATCATCTATACTTCAGTTAAAAAAAAAGAAATTGCTCTGAGAAAGCATGTAATAGGTTGATTTTAATACCTACAAAAGGTACTTTTTCTTCCTAATTATCTTTTTTTGTGTGTGTATAGAAAAGGATCATGGGTATATGAGATACTTTAATTCCTTTCAGGTATTGCATTAGAGAGCACAATTCAAACTCAGGAGGCTTAGAAGGTGATCAGAAACCAAGTGATAGTTCATGTTTTCTGAGAGCACTTACCCTATTACAACACCCTTATCTCTGTTATGTAAAGGTCTTATTTTCCTTTCAGTGTATTTATTTGAAGAGGGCAAAGAGTTGTGTGGCCAACTGATTGGACAGTGGGTTTTTTTTTTGCTTCTCTTGCCTCTGCTCTGTCATGGTCACTGTGCTACTTTGGATGCATACTTTCACTTTGAGCAGTATGACTTGAAGTTTGAATGGTGGGTAAATAATTGTTCATCTCCACATAAAAATTGTTCATCTCTTTGCCTTTTTGGCAAATCAAGTGGATTTGGGAAGCTTGTCTAGCATAAGTCATCTATAATTTTTGTGCTTCTACTGATTGTTATTTTACATGTTGACTGGTTCTGTAAATTCATGCAGTCTTTGAGAGAGTTGTTCAAGATAGCAATGCCATTTCAGTGTTAACGATTAAATATATAGATCAAAGCATGATATATTTTGGCTAAGAAGATACTGATAGAGCACCTTTATTTGAATAGGAGTATCTTTTAGATATGTAGTTTTATCTAATTGTACTTCCTACTCATAAAATAGATATAGCTTACTTTAAGGAAAATCCAAATATTTAAACATAAAATAATTTAAATTCAAGTTTAACTTTGATTTAGCATAATTTAAATAATCTTAAATTAGATACTGAAAGTAATTCCATGCATGGCTCTTCTGTGTAATGAAACTTACTATGTTTAATTTTCCCAGCAGAAATTCAGGAACCAAAAGCTCCCAGTCCTTCTATAAACCGGCAAACCAGCATTGAAACGGATAGAGTGTCTAAAGAGTTCATAGAATTTCTCAAGACCTTCCACAAGACAGGCCAAGAAATCTATAAGCAGACCAAGCTGTTTTTGGAAACAATGCATTACAAAAGGGTAGGTTGGGAACCACTTAGAAACATAGAGTTTTGGTTTTAGGAAAGGTCTTAGAGATAATGTAGTGCAACTTTGTCATTTTACAACTGAGAAAATAAAGACCCAGAAATGTTAAGTGACTTACCTGAGAAATGTCACTGAACCAAGTTAAACACGCCTCCTAGGCTAATACTTTTCCTCTGCAACTCAATGGTGTTTGGATCATCTTCGCATGGAACGTCTGGCATCAGAGCTACTTATGTTGTGTACTTTAGTAATAAGCCTTCCTAACTTGTCACCTTGTAAATAGTGTAAACTGCCAAGAGAGCCATAGTAGACCTTGAACTCTAAGTAACAGTCATTAGACCAATAGTAATCATTTTAGGTTTATTTAGTTTTGTTTTGTATTCATTTTTTTTTTTTTTTTTTTTTTTTGCGGTACGCGGGCCTCTCACTGTTGTGGCCTCTCCCGTTGCGGAGCCCAGGCTCTGGACGCGCAGGCTCAGCGGCCATGGCTCACAGGCGCAGCCGTTCCACGGCACGTGGGATCTCCCCGGACCAGGGCACGAACCCGTGTCCCCTGCATCGGCAGGCAGACTCTCAACCACTGCGCCACCAGGGAAGCCCTGTATTGATTTTTAATTTTCCTCTCCTTTCTCAGGTAGAGAAGGGAAAGCTAAAATTTAAATATTGAAAGGGACCTTAGCAACTATATAGTTACCGTCCCTTTATTTTACAGGTGGGGAAGTTGAGAGCCAGAGAGGATAAGTGACTTGTCCAAGGTCACTTGGATAACACCTTGTGTCTTCCACACATGTGTCTTTGACCTGTACTTTCTAACCCATAATTTCAACAATGAACCACTCTTGCCCACATCTTTTTCCTCTTCATTCCTATTTTCTCTAGTCCTAGTGTATGCCCAGTGGTGAGCAACCTTTTTACCACATATGGGTCAAGTCTAGAAAATTAAGTATTTTCAGAATTGCATTAAATTTTTTTCAACCATTTTATCTTTATCAGGAAACATTTAATATCTCTACCGAGATTTTTTTTTTTTAATTTCCTCATTCCCAGAAGGTATCTCTTTTGGCTGAAATTTCATTCAGCACCTACATAATCCACACACATTGCAGTATTGCAATGTAACGCTTGACTTTTCAACTAATGTTGTTTGCTAAGACTCTTCAGAAGCTGAAGGGTTTATTTATTTATTTATTTATTTTGTGGTATGCGGGCCTCTCACTGTTGTGGCCTCTCCTGTTGCGGAGCCCAGGCTCCGGACGCGCAGGCTCAGCGGCCATGGCTCACGGGCCTAGCCGCTCCGCGGCATGTGGGATTTTCCCGGACCGGGGCACAAACCCGTGTCCCCTGCATCGGCAGGCGGACTCTCAACCACTGCGCCACCAGGGAAGCCCAAGGGTTTATTTTTTTACCCTTTTT
The DNA here is from genome assembly GCF_951394435.1 of Stenella coeruleoalba. Lineage (NCBI taxonomy): Eukaryota > Metazoa > Chordata > Mammalia > Artiodactyla > Delphinidae > Stenella > Stenella coeruleoalba. Next base: position 73,711,682 of record NC_137161.1, read on the forward strand.
TCTTTTTGATTAATCTCATTAGCTGCTTAATAGTCCCTTGTAGTCCCTTTTCACATTCTTTAAGAGATATTTCTATTACACACAAGACAGGCAGTGACATCATTAGCACAGAATTCATTTATGTTGAACATACAGTTGTCATCAGCTACTTTTTTCTTCTTTGAAGTTACCACAGCAAGAATTTAAATTTTATTGAGAAAATGAGAAGGTGGGGGAGGGAGTGGGGTGCTAAGAAGAAGCTAAAGAAGAATTTACAAGGTTTAGTTTTTTAAACTTATTATTGTTACATATTTAGTTTACATAACTAGAATTTAAGAATCTCACTGTGAGAACCAAGCTTCAAATAGGTTTAAGAGTGGCCATGGACTCAGGGATGTATATGGTCACCAGTGAAATGAAGAATGTCTAGATTTCTTTGACATTTGGACGAAAAACTGTATGTGCCCAGGGTAATTTTAAAACATTATGTAGACCCAGTTAGATGTTCACCTTTCCCATCATAACTTGAAAACCATATTTTCTAACTTAATAAGCTCCCTGACTTGGTAAAAAATTTTTTTTCCACAAATTTATTCATATGAAAATATTTTCAAAACACACAGACCACAGTTAAATCAAAGTAAATAAGACTCCTAGAGAAACTCTTTTGCTGCCCAAACCGTTTAAATACTGTCCTTGCTAATTGTTGATAAATCCCTCACATACATTTTCCCCTGTTCTGAAAGTGTAGCTTGCCCCATTTTTAAAAGTATAACCTTTGTAACCCTCTGCTGCCTCAAAATTTAGACCCTTTAATTTATTGGATATTGCATTAAAGCTTTTTAATAAATGAACTTTCTGGGTTTTTCAATGCTGTTTTTAAAACATGATTTCTTTATTAGTAGTAGTTCAAATATGCTCTTTTTCCTTGCGAAGGAAGCAGTCAAGCACAATGTTAAGACCTTTTGCTGATTTCAGTGTTCTTTTCCCAGCCATTCATTCTGTAAAAGTCTGGTATTGATTATATTATATACTTAAAGTTTTTCTGATACTAATTCTCCTGAAAAACTGTTTTCTAAACCTGAAAGAGGAGAAAGAAAATATAATAATTTAAAATATGGCTATATCTTCTCTTCCCCAAAATAAGTAAAAAGTTAGGTGTTCTCCTATATTTTAAAATAGATTTATAATTCTAAACCATATGTGTGTGTAAAGAGTAGTTTCCCCTGCTATGTAATTACTGTTAGGAGAGCAGAAGCATGTATCCTACATGACCTCAAGGTATATTCCCTGATAAGGTGGATTATCTTAAAATCTGAGGACTGCATGCTTGTCGTACTTTAAATGTTAATGTTTAATTTTAAGTTTTATTTAGGAGGAGTAAAGCCCTAATGTGTTTAGTTTCGTAAAAAAAATTATTGAAGGCAGCAGAAAGTAGCAATACAAAAAAAAAAATGAACATTAAAGTTAAAACCTAAATAGATCAAACAGTTAACTGTAGTACAAAAGAAAATTAATCCAGAAAACAGATCATGGAGATCCAGTTTCTAAAGATGAAATACACAGAAAACATAATTAAGGAAGTAGTCAAAGATTTTCAAAATGGGGGTGGAAGAAAAGATTTCAGCCATACAGTTAAGAAAGAATACAGAGAGCCTCTCGGAATATTCAAAGGAATATACCCACTTGTCAAACTTTTACACTACAAAGAAAAAGTTTTTTAGGAAAAAAAATAAAATGGCTTTACACAGACATTATAGAAAAGATGATCCCAGGCATTGGCTAGAGAATACTTAAAGAAAGTATTAGAGAATACTTAAAGAAAAGGGTTCATTTACACTGCTAGACTGTGTTTTTTCTTAGAAAACTATGAAAAAACCTTTAAAAGAATTTACCAGCACAAACCTACAATCATATCACTTAGCTCCTTTGGCAAGAACTTTGAAGGATCTGAGATGTACTCTCCTTGCAAGTTAAAAGTTAGCCTGCCATAGTTTCATGGATACTGGCAGAAGACGCAAGCCTCCTGGGTCAGAAAAAAAAGAGGCCAGTTTATTACAGCACTAGCAGTAACCAGAGTATATCAGTGTTTGTACCAATTCCCTACGTATCAATTCCCACAGGGCAGTGCAAAGAAGACCAGGTACCGAGTAATGCCTGCACATGCAGTAAGTTATAATAGAGAAGAGGGTCTTTTATAGGGCCATGAGCTTGCCTGACCTTTGCCCCAGAGAGAAACATTATTATACTAGACAGTAAACAATCTACCCTTTTCACTTAAGGGAGGCTCTACCTCTGTCTTCCAGTCCTGTCTGCTATACAGCTATCCTTGAAAAGGGTGCAGAACAAAGGCAGTCAGTGTCTCTCCTCACAAGATGTGTAGAAATAGGAGAGGTCTATGTAGAATTGTCTCCCCACATCTTTACAATATTATAAAGGGTGGAACAGTAGTAAATGGCCACTTTCATTCTTTCTTGCATTCAACTAGTGTTGAGCACTATGCCTGGCTCTGTTGTAGGCACCAAGGGTGCAGTAGTGAACAGTGCCCTCATGGAGCTGACATTTTAGTGGAGAAGATAGACAATAAACTAATTTATAATATATAACAGTGGTAAGTCCTCCAAATAATCTAAAGCAGGAAAAGAGGACAGAGTGGCAAGGGAGTTCACATTACGAATTAAACACTGGACTGAAGTGTAAATCTGTGCAAGAGAAATAGAGATATACAAAGGAGTTTTCTGAATTGTAACAAAATTAATGATTGTGTGGAACTGGTGTAGGAATAGGTGATCCATTGCCACCTGTGAAACAAGCCATTTAGGCCTTTAAAAGGAGGTCACGGTTTCTGGTTAGAAGTAAGTACTAGTAATAATCACAAGAATGAAGTGTGTTCTTAGTGTTACGATTTGGTGCAAATGAAAGGTAGCCATGTGTAAGCTACCTAAGTAGATAATCCATTGCAGAAAGTACTGAATTATTCAGTCTTCCTGTTTAACCTGATTGCCCTCTGAGAATTTTAATATTTTTTATATTATTGTCTTGTACAGTGGCTGGCAAGTCTATTAACCATGTAGTAAATGTTTTTAGAATGAATAGAAATATCATTTTCCAGAAATTGGGGAAAAATAATCTTACCGGAAAATCCGAGGGAAAACAGAATACTAATAGAGGTATAAGTTTAGCAACATGGTGCGATAAATCCACAAAATTTAGTTATAGTACAAGATGCCAGAGATAAAAAGCTAAAGAACCTAACACATTTTTTAAAAAATAGCAATTTTTAAAGACAATAGCAATAAAAAGATTAAATATTAAATAATAACTTAATCTAATATAGAAAGTTAGAGGCTCATTCAAAGAATTAAAAGACTTTCTCGATTTTATCTTGGATTTAGCTGAGGGAGTATAATATCCTGGATCTAGCTGAGGAAAACAAAAAGATAAACTTACTTTGACTTTGCAGGTCAATATGAACACTTAAAATATTAAATTACAATGTTACATTGTTTATTCTAGAAAAAGAAGGAAGCAAGGGTTTGTGAGGGAAGGTTTCTAAATGTAGCAGACTTCAAAATATACTAAAATGAACGTTACCACAACTACATATGATTTTCATATATATATATATTCAATATGTAGAGAGAAAGAGAGCAGTGAAATAAACTAGGGATTCCAGAAATAAATTCAGTTTCTCAGGAGCAAATTGTATGAGAATTGGAAAACAAAGGGGAACAGGATCGCTTTTTACTAATTGCCGCTGAAAAAGGGAAGTTTGTATGCAGATTATTTAAGGTCTGTTTTTCATACTTTGAACCTTACATGCCAGCCAAATAAAAGAGCTAAGCAGGAAAAAACTTAGAAGAAAGCAGATTAAGATTTGTTTCACCTACAGAGAGGAGCTAAATTCAGCTGTTGAAGAATTGTTCTTAATGACCAGAGAAAGGTTTAACGGTATTAGAAAACATTCAGGCAGTAACAAGTGAGCAGTCAAGGTGGTCACAGAGCGCTCTGAGTACTGTGAGGCCTGCCAAGTTATTTTGACCGAGAGAATGGAGGGCACCTTCTTAGAGGAGGCAAGATGTGGACTGAGCCTTAAAGGAGGTACTGTGGAACTTCCTTGGGCAGCTGTTGGAGGATTGGAGAGGAGTAAAAGTCATCTGGACTGGGCTTCCCTGGTGGCGCAGTGGTTGAGAGTCCGCCTGCTGATACAGGGGACACAGGTTCTTGCCCTGGTCCAGGAAGATCCCACGTGCCACGGAGCGGCTAGGCCCGTGAACCATGGCTGCTGAGCCTGCGCGTCTGGAGCCTGTGCTCCGCAACGGGAGAGGACACAACAGTCAGAGGCCCGCGTACCGAAAAAAAAAAAAAAAGTCATCTGGACAGAGAATAATTTCACAGTGTTAGAGAGGCGGGAAAACTAAATGCAGATTCTCAACAGTAGGTAACCTGGCAGGGTAAGTGGGGACCAGATCATAAGATAAGATGGTCAGTTGAGAAGAGAAAGATCAAATGTGGGGAGAGCAGCTGAACTCCAGGTGAAAGATAATGAGGACCCAAACCAGGGAAGGTTCAACGGGAGAGACATTGTAAAGGCAGATAGGCAAGGTTTGGTCACTGTCCCTCACCCCAAGGCATCTTTTCTAAGGTAGCCAAAGCATCAGGGTCTGCGTGCTTCATCGGGGCTTTATTGGCCCGTGTCATTGGCCTGTGCAGAGGTGGTCTGTGAGAAGCAGTCCTGTGGAATTTGTCTTGGGCCGTATTCATGCCCATCTGTGATGAAATCTATGAGAACCCTTGCAGAAATTCCTGATTTTGGTGTCAGAATTTCACCTGAAGAATTAGTTTGCTTTTACATTTTGGACACTCAGTTATGTGACTCTTTTCATCTTAGTGATGATTGCTAGAAAGTTTAGTTAGAGACAAATTTATGGGCTGACTTTTTGCTAACTTCTGTATCTTCAAGGAATACATTTTTGTGTTATCTTTCCTGGCTCTACTTTCTGTTTCTGTTTCTGTCCGTGTTTTGTTTTGTTTATCATTTTCTAGGTTATTGTGCTGAACTGTGTTTATCTTTTATATAGACTTCAGATATTTTTTGGAAGAAAGTATATGTGAATATATATATTTGTGTTACACCTATAAAATCAGTAAAACCAAATAAAAATGATAAAGCCCAGTGTTAGAGGGGGCTGTGGAGAAACAAGCACACCTACATGGTTAGTGACTGTACTTGGAGTTTCTGAAGGTTATATATCTAGCAATGGATGTTTAGAGCTGTAAAGTTGTCCAGACTTACTAAGCTGTTAATGCCGCTTTTGAAAATGAATCACAAAGAAATAACCTAAAAGAACCAGTCTTCGCATAGTTGTTAATAGCTGCAATATATAATTAGCAAAAAAAGGGAAAGAACCCAAGTACACAGTGGTAGAAGTGGTTAAATAAATCGGTTAATATAGTGGAATATTATAAAGCCATCAGATGGTTAAGTAGATTAGATAAATCAAAATGTACATAAACGTGCAAATTATCAAAGTATGCATTGTACCCATATAAAAATGTGTATATACAGCAAAAAGAAGTGAGAGGTCATGGAATGTTGTAAATAATGTTAATGGACAGGCTTTTCTCCCCTGCAGCATTAATTTAATTTGTAAGTACTTTTGAGATTAGTTCAAGGAGTGGGTTTCGTAAAATTTAGAGCTTTCCTCGTGATCTTTCTTCAGCTACTAAGCAGACTCTTCGTCCCTTTGTTTCAGGATTTAAGCATTGAGGAACAGTCAGAGTGTACTCAGGATTTTTACCAGAATGTGGCTGAGAGAATGCAGACTCGTGGAAAAGGTAATACCTTGTTAGCCTGCCTTTGAGGGATTGCTGGTATTTGCTAGGGCCTACTGCTGAGTCTCTTAGCAGTTTCCCTCTTTCTCAAAAGGCTTGGTTGGTTTGCCTGCTCTGTTCTGTAAATTACTCCACTGACATTCAGGTAGCTGGTGTTATACTTAACAGTGTCTTTGAATACCACCATGTATATCATTCCAAGATAATTAAGCAATTGGATAATTTCTTGAGCAATGTTTAATAATTTCATTAGGGATAGGGACAGACTAAAACCCCTTGGGAGGCTTCTAAATGAAACCCCCATCTTGGAATTGCCATCTTGGTGAGTCGTTGTTCATGGCCCTGTGTTCCTCATGTGAGTTGGGGCAGGAAAGAAATTGAGAACCACTGGCCGTGCTGTAGGTTTTTAGGGATTCTTCTTGAATTTGACTTGCATTGATGTAGATTTTAGGGTGTACTTAGCGTACATGTATATCTGAGAAATCTGCCCTATATGTATACCTCAGAGCAACCCCTAAGGTTTCATAGGAAACCTCAGAAAAATGAAAGGGTGAGTCTTGCCAGCATTCATCAGTCTTGGGAATTTCATGTGCTTTTCTAATGTAGCAGTAGGGAATGACCCATGCTGAGGTCTTCCCACTTGGCAGGGTGTACAACTGTTAGGTCCTGCCATACAGCTTAAGTTAGAAGTAGGGGTTCTATAAAAGGCAGCCCCAAAAGTTGAGGTAATTTTTTAAAGGGTATTTTTTAATGTGACATCTTATACTTTTGTTTCTGAGTATATTTAATGTATTTCTGGTAAATTAGTTTTCTGCTACATTGAAAGTACTGTGAAAACATACTTTTAATTTTAAATGTTCATCCTTCATTCAAATATCCATTTGGATATTTCAGTGCCTCCAGAAAGAGTTGAGAAGATAATGGATCAGATTGAAAAGTACATCATGACTCGTCTCTATAAATATGTGTTCTGTCCAGAAACTACTGATGATGAGAAGAAAGATCTCGCTATTCAAAAAAGGATCAGGTAGCTGATTGTTCTGCTTTTTCTTGTTGTTATTTATTTACTACCTCCTGTTGGAAGAACACATTGCAGGAAAACAGGACACTTGAGTTTCAAACCTTCAGAGCAAGTAACAGCTTAGGTACCTGCCATCCTTAGCGTATAAACTCCTTTGTGGTGTCAGAAAGAAAAGGAATGTGGTAAATTGACAGGATGAAAAGGCTTAAGTCACCATCTTGCTTATTCATTTGAATCCAGGCAGCTTTAGATAAGAACCGTGTTTGATATGTGAGACTGTTTAAATCCCCAAAATCTCCAAGGAACAGGAGGAAATTTCATTGTTTTCTCATTTCACTGCACTAACTATCTTGTCAGGCAGGAAGCTGTGAGTATCCATATCAGGGCAGTGTGTGTCGTTTTTCCTCATTCCTACCACGGGTGCTTGTGATATGATTCAGCCATTCCTCCAGTCGCATCTTTCCGCTACCACTGGGTTGCTAACACTTCGCAAAGCACCCACTCTTCCATGGCCAGAAGAGTGAGCCCCAGTGCTCTGCATTCCAATGGCAGCAAAACACTGAGGAAAGAGGCCGTCTACATGTGGGAACAGGGCCAAGCCCGAGCATGATGAGGTGCTTCTGGAGGAGAGAGACCTAGGAATCGCAAATGGGGTTCCCAGACAGCGGGGCTGGTAATTGGTAGCTTTGTACTTGATGATGTCTCACCAGAAGTGAGGAGCTGATCTTGGGAAGATGGAAGACAGAGCCAAAAGTAACTAGGTGGGCTTTGGACTGAGGTGCAGGGTGAGAGTGTTAGTCAAGCAAGTGGTGAGGGTCAGCAGCAGAATCTCTGGAGCAGAGGTAGCATGTGACCAGGAATGTCAGTGATTCAGGCAGAGGTGACACATGCTTGTTGACCTCTTACTCAGGCTCTGGTGTGCCTCAGAAGTCGAGGGCAGAGCCAAAAAGGCAACAGTAAGGCCAGGGAGCAGCAGAGGCTTCTCAGATCCTCATTCAAGTATCAAGTGCTTTTCAATCATAGTATAATCTCATTTCAGCTAGTAAAATTGTCTTCTGCTTTCTTGTGATAAGTGCAGAAGAGAAGCCTTGTTTTAGGATTCCAGTTACTTCAGCACATCAGCTGAGCTCCTAGTATGTGCGTGTGCCTAGGATTGCCTGATTAGTCAGTGGTGCCCCATCCCCATTCCCTTAACTGAGGAAATGGCAAGGTAATTGCTTACAGTCCATCCTTGGGACTTTTTTTCACTGTCTCTCTCTCTTTCTCTCTCTCGGTAGAGCCCTGCACTGGGTTACACCTCAGATGCTTTGTGTCCCTGTTAATGAAGAAATTCCAGAAGTGTCTGATATGGTGGTGAAAGCAATTACAGGTCAGTGAGACTGAGAGCTTTTATATTTGGATGCTTTTCCCTTGAAGTTAGCATTTGGCTTTATAAATCTATACTTATTTCAGTGAGTAAAAAGACAGTCTTCCTAAAGTACTTTTAAAATGCAAACTGCCAAAGCTGTGTTGGAATGTGGTAAAAGTGATTTAAGAGTGTTAGTTTTATGAATTTGAAGCATGCAGATTGGCAGGTAAACCACTTTCCCCCTTCATTTTCCATGACTTATTTCTTGAGCATTGAACTAAAGCCAAATACAGCTAGGGTAAATTTCTTAAAACTCAGTTGCATTTATATATTCAAAATAATTTTGAGAAGTGGAATTGGTGAGGTAGGGTCATGCCCAAGCTAGAATTATATATTAAAATGATGCCTCTAGGGACTTCACCGGTGGCTCAGTGGTTAAGACTCTGCCCTCCCAGGTTCGATCCCTGGTCGGGGATCTAGATGCCACATGCATGCTGCAGCTAAGAGTTCGCATGCCACAACTAAGGAGCCCGCAAGCCACCACTAAGGAGCCCATGTGCCGCAACTAAGGAGCCAGTGAGCCGCAACTAAGACCCAGCACAACTAAATTAAAAAAATATATATATATGTGTGTGTGTGTGTGTGTGTGTGTATTTTTTAAGAAATCTAAGAAATCTTTGTCTATGACAAGATCATAAAGCTTAAAAAAAATGATGCCTCTAATTAGTTGTTCATCAGAGATGTGCTTTGAATTACTTTTCTGGTTTGTTCAAGAAGTAAATGAAGTGCCCTAAATCGATGTGGCTCTGACATTCTGGACAGGTCCAGGCATCTAATAAGGTTTCTGTTTCTTATTCATAGGAATAATCCAGCAGAAGTGCAACACAAAAGTTTAAAAAAAACCCAGAAAAACAAAAATAAACGCTCCTAATGGAGAAGACATCCAACTTGCCCAACTTCTTAATTAAGGAGAAGAGTTGGAAAGACTTGATGCTTTAGAGATTGTTAATGAAATTCTGCTGGGAAGGAGAGTGGGCCAGCTGATGTTAGCCATGCTGGAGGCGCGCCATTAAGTAGGCTCCGCTGGTTTTCAGAACCAGAGACTCAAGTTACAGGAAGAAATGGGGGGGGTGGTTTGCTTAAGATACTCTCAGGGTTGGAAGGGAGGTGAGGCTGTCACAGAAACTTAGCTTCAAGGCCCCTCTAGGGACTGAATTATCTCCCGGTTAACATGATTCTTCCACTTTCTCAGGTTCTGCTTCTCTTTGTACGGCTTTGCATTTCAGCTCTCATTAAGAAATGAATTATTTTCTGTATTTCCCTTTGTAGAGTTTAATTGGCCTCACTAAATACTGTCCACTTTGTTGTTCAGAGCTTTTCTTCTAGGCTACTCATGGGTCCCATGAATGACTACTTTGGGTCAAGACCCACCTCCAACCCCATCTTTTGCTCAGGGAACATCTGTAAGAGATCGAAGATGAAGCCTGAAACTTGTACTTAAGTTTTCCCAAAAAAATGGTTCTGAAGAACCTAGGGGAAGTACAGGAATAAAGACGCAGACGTAGAGAATGGACTTGAGGACATGGGGAGGGGGAAGGGTAAGCTGAGACGAAGTGAGAGAGTGGCATGGACATATATACACTACCAAACGGAAAATAGATAGCTAGTGGGAAGCAGCCGCATAGCACAGGGAGATGAGCTCCGTGCTTTGTGACCCCTCTAGGTGGTCACAAAGCTTGGAGGGTGGGAGGGAGATAGGGAGGGGGGGAGGGAGACGCAAGAGGAAGGAGATATGGGGATATATGTACACGTATAGCTGATTCACTTTGTTATACAGCTGAAACTAACACACCATTGTAAAACAACTATACTCCAATAAAGATGTTAAAAAAGAATTTGAGAGGTGGAACTTTTCTCTTGAGGCATCTAAGATGGTGTTTCAAGAGATCTTTTGATAGTAAAAATACAGCCACAAAATTTTAAAAGCCTTCTTACTCTCTCATCTTAGCCCCCTCTTCTTGCCAATCCAAGTGCAGACACATTCTGTCTCTGAGGACCAAAGTTTATATGATCACTTTCTTCCTACTCTAAACTTGTCAGCCTTAGAAAGGACAGTCTGTAACAACGGTCTTAAATATGGAGATAATCAGTGAAATTTCTCCAAATTGTCCTGTGTGCTACTAATGAGGACTGTCAGTTTTGTTTATAAATACACTGAGCTGAGGCCTTTGCCATTTCTGTTGACCTCTGTCTTCTAGTGAGTGGAACCCCCGGATGCTACTAAATATCCTGCAATGCACAGGACAGTCCACTACAACAGAATTATCCAGTCCAGATGTCAGTAGTGCCCAGGTTGACTGACCTAGAAGTATAGCCTACTTTGTTTTCAAAACCCCATTAAAGATAAGCCTGGACATCTGCTAAGATAGAGTACCCACACTCAACCCTATCTTTCATACTAATTAAAAGCCCTGAACAGAAGGTGCAAAGCAGTATCTGAGGACTCTGAAAAGTAAATAATAGCAGGTAGATTGGGAAGGGAAGGTCATTACTAGAGGAACAACTAATACAGTGGTGAGTTTCCTGTTTTGTTTACTTTTCTTTCCATGTCTCCTAGTTTAGACTTTAGCGCAGTGCAAATCATGGAACTGCTCATTGGGGTGGGCGATCCAGAAACTAAAAGAAACTTCTCTCAGACTAAAGGATACTTAGGAAGGGTGGTGTTCACAACAAGATGAAGAGTGTGGGAGAAATCCCTTGGGTTTTCCCCTTTATTCTCCTTCCTTTTCCTTCTGTTCTCTTCCTTTTTACACTACTGGCCCTGCTCCTTGGCAGTGGCAGCTACACATGCATCCAGATAAAAAGTACAGATAGGCCTCGGAGATATTGCGGGTTCGGTTCCCGACCACTGCAATAAAGCAAATATCGCAATAAAGTGAGTCACACGAATTTTTTGGTTTCCCAGTTATGTTTACACTAGACTGTAGTTTATTCAGTGTGCAATAGCATTATGTCTTAAAAAACAATATACATACCTTAATTAAAAAATACTTTATTGCTAAAAATGCCAAAGCAGTTACTATGATAACATCAAAGATCACAGATCATGATAGCAAATATAATAGTAATGAAAAGGTTTGAAATATGCAAGAATTACCAAAATGTGACACAGAGACATGAAATGAGCAAATGCTGTTGGAAAAATGGTGCTGAGAGACTTGCTTGACGCAGGTTGCCACAAACCTTCAATCTTTAAAAAGCACAATATCTGTGAAGCGCAATAACATGATGTATGCGTGTAATTCACATTTCATTCATTTTAAAACTTAAAGAATAAAGATTAATGAGAAAATGGTTAAATGTTTGAAATAGAGAATGAAAACCAACAGTAAAAGGCAGAAGGCTAAATAGGATGAAAATGGTATAAAAAATATACATTTCCCCAGATCTTTTTGGTAATAAGTTCTATTTAAATAGAAAAAGAAATAGACTGAGACATAGTAACAATAATTACAACCCAGAATTAAAAGATTAAAGGAACTAAACAATAAAACAAAAATTATATCATTCATACAATAGACAGGTAAGTGGGGGAATGGAAATATTAATAAGTTACAATCAGGCCTCTGCACTGTCCAGCGTTCCTGTTCCACACACATTAGTCTTCCATGGCTGGTGGTCCTGTGAGGGTTTCCCCAGGTAGCTGACCTCAGGGATGAGAGCTAAGAGCAGAAAGAACTTTTTGGCATGTACCACCATCCCATGTAAATCTGGAACTTATATTCCTGCTAATGGCAAGAAATTGGTGTCAAATTAAGCTGCCTCAGCTCTTTTCTTTCATGATGTTCTAGACTGCAACCGATGTGTCCATCTTCAAAGGCACACACCTGCCCTCCTCTTGTGTTGTTCTGACAGTGCTGAGTTTGCACTTGATTATTCCTCATTGCCCCCTAGTCTTTGTGACAAAGAATGAACTTATAAGAGCCCACCAGATGGACTTAGTGGTAGTTAAGGGCAGTGAAATATTTCTGTGAGAAATAAAATATTGTTTATGAGGTTAAATGTATACCCATGCTCATCCTCTCTGCTAACCAGCAGGTTATAAGTATCATAAAGGTGTTGTAGATATTCGCTGCTAGTGGAGATTTACATGCCACGAGGACTGGCCACCATGGACCTCCATGTGATGGATTTCAGCCGCTTGCACTTTGATATCCAGTACAGAGATGCCTTGTATCAATATAGTAGCCACATTTCTAAAAAGCATTATGCAAATGAGGCCTTCTAAACTGAGTTATACAATGTATTAAGAGGAAAAAAAACAGTAAAGAGACTCTACTTATTTCTCTGTGGAGCTCATAAACACTTGTACCATCATGATTAAAAGAATGGGCTTTAGAGTCAGATAGATTTGACTTCAGATCCCCCCTATGTCCCTTTTTATTGTATGATCTGGGGCGAATCACTGAACCTTTCTGAACCTCAGTTCCCTTAATGATAATAGTGCACGTGCATAATCTGGGGATGCAGAGAAATATGCTTGTAGAGCACAGTGAGTAGGGCCTGGCTCATCGTCATGTGTTCCCTAAGTGTGAGCTAGTATCGACTGTTGTTACAGTCTAAGTTTTTCATACACTAAGTTAACTGGTGGAGAAGGGGTTAGCGAGGGTACCTCTGTAACTTAGTAGATAAAATATGATTATCCCAATGCCTCTTTGATGTAATGACTTTCTCACTGGAAGCAGCATCTTTTCTCCTTTACAGATATCATTGAAATGGATTCTAAGCGTGTGCCCCGGGATAAGTTGGCCTGCATCACCAAGTGCAGCAAGCACATCTTCAATGCCATCAAGGTCACCAAGAACGAGCCAGCTTCAGCTGATGACTTCTTACCCACTCTCATCTACATTGTTCTGAAGGGCAACCCCCCACGCCTTCAGTCCAATATCCAGTATATCACCCGCTTCTGCAACCCAAGCCGATTGATGACTGGAGAGGATGGCTACTATTTCACCAACCTGGTGAGTATTTGATTTCTTGGTGTTGCGGAGAAGAAGCAAGAAGGTATTTATTTTAAGGATGTGACAGGTCACTCACAGGCCTGTGACACATTAGTGCTCCTGAGTTGAGGGGTCAGCATAGCTGAGGATGCTTGCTTGGTGTCACAGAGCACATGTGACCAGGCCATGCACACATGCCACCTCCTGGGACTTAGCCATTGTGGTTCCCCTACAGGACACATGACGGCCACATTTAGGGGTCTCTGCTGCTGCTGGGCATTTGCCTCTGGGCTCCTGGGTATAAGAGCCTTTCACTTAGTTGGTTGTTTCAACCATGAGTAAGTCAGATCTTGGACTGTTTCCTTTATTAAAAGACTTAATATTTATTTTTTGTTTTATTTTTACAAGTTATGTCTTAAAACTGAATACTGAGATATTTTAAGAAAGCATCAGGTTAGAGGATGTGAAATGATTTTCAGCTGTTGTTTTTCTACAGTGCTAATTAACTCTAGGCAGAACAGTAGTGAAGTATGCACATCTCAGTTATAAGACAGAATACTTCCTTTTACTGACCGCTGGACTACTGCTTGTTTGCTTTAGACTAGATTTATTGTCAAGCCAGTGAGTTTGAGCCTCGAGACACCCTGTGTTCTCTGTTTCCTGTGCTGGAAGTTGTACAGGGTGATAGGTAGGCAGGGGAGGCCAGGTTACATAAGGAAGCATTTCTGGTGAATTGTCTAAAAAAGATGGGTACTTGAATCACCTGCACTCTGCAGCCTCCCAGCCCCCTGACCTACAGCCTTAACGGTGTTTGCATCTTCTTTCTTCATCCTCTTGTTGCCTGACTCAGAGTCTGGCTTCTACTCCCACTGCCCCAATGAAACTGCTGTGGCAAAAGTAAAAAACCTGCCAGTTGCCAAATCTCATGGGAACTGTCAGTTTCACTTCACTTCTTTAACACTCTTCCTGACTCCTTCCTTCTGGAACTTCTCATGCGCCTTGGCTTCCATAATTCCACTCCATCCTCCTGGGTTCTTCTTAGGCCTCGTGTCCTCCACTTCCCCTAGAATGAGTTATTCCCTGGGGTTCTGTCCTCTGTGCATCTCTCTCCCTAGACTGTCTCCTCTGGTCGTAATTCTGCCGGTCACCTGTACAGTGAGGACCCGCAGGTCACCTGTTTTGACCTCACACTGAGCTCCACTCCCAGCTGTTTATCGCGCCTCAGATTTAATTTGTTCAAAACTGAAACTGCTTTCCCATCAAATGTTTCTTTCTTTTCCAATATACACTATCTCCATTAGTGGCAGTACCGCACATCTACTCCCCTAAGCCAGGAATGTTAGAATCGTCTTAGATGCCTCCTCTTTCCAGATAATGGGCTGCAGCGATTCCACACACATAGTGTGAGCCCATGGGGAAGGGTCAGACGGGCACATTATCATCAGATGAGTCTGTTGAAATAGATTTGCTAAATATTCTTTAAGGAGGTGATTCGCTTTTTTATGAATAATAAGGTAAGATCCCATGAATGAGTTTCTCAGAAGAAATTCTGAGAGCTGCCTATTTTCTTCTGTTTATAGTGCATGTTTTTCTTATGAAAATAGCTTTTTTTAAAAAAGTGTGAAAATGGTATGTGCTCCTTGTAGAAAAATTTAATATAAGAAAGTATAACTACCATGTCTGTGTCACTCAACATTTGCATTTGTTGTACTAATAGTTGCTACCATTTATTCATTGCTTACTACAGACCTTTGAGCTAAGCATGTTACATGTGTTATGTTGTTTAATTCTCACAATACATCTGGGTGGTATTTCCCCCATTTTACAGATGTGGAAACCACAGAGAGCTAAGGTAACTTTTCTAGGGTCACACAACTCTGGGCTGTCAAAGTGACAGAGGTGGCAATTCACTCAGCCTGTCTGATTTCTAAGCTTATTCTTTTAACCGTTTGATGTTAAAATCTCTCTTTGAGGACCAAAGATCTGTGTGCCACACCAGTACCTGAGGACACGCTCAGTGGCTGGCCGTGCGCTGGGTGGGCCTTGTGGAGCTGGCACGGCCTCAGAAGCAAAGGGCCTTACGGGGCATGGCCCCAGATCCTTGGCCGTGGAGCTCCTGGCCACAACAGGGATTCCTCTGCCCTGCAGCATGGCAGGGAAGCAGAGAGCCTCTGACCTCAAGGAACCACACAGGAAACTCTGTGATAACCATTGCAGAACAAATACTGAAGGTGCCTCTTCAAATATTTCACTCTGTACAAGACCCTAGGACCTGCGAACAACCCAAGGAGAGGACGGAATTTCTGACAGACTCGATGGAGATGACAATTAGATTTAATTTTTTTTTTTTTTTAAGGAGGAAATGTATTATTGCAGATGGGAGTATAAAGGAAACAACATGAGTGGCTGTGAAAGTCCATGGAGGCTCATGAGATTATTTTGTCGACTTGATTCTGTTTTAAATTCTCCATAATAAAAGGATTTTTAACATTCTATTTGAATATTTGTAGCTTTCCTCATAGAACTATAATAAATAACATTCTCTTCTTTATATTTATAGTGTTGTGCCGTGGCTTTCATTGAGAAATTAGACGCTCAATCTTTGAATTTAAGTCAGGAAGATTTTGATCGATACATGTCTGGCCAGACTTCTCCCAGGAAGCAGGAATCTGAGAATTGGTCTCCTGATGCTTGCTTAGGTGTTAAGCAGATGTATAAGAATTTGGATCTCCTGTCTCAATTGAATGAACGGCAGGAAAGGATTATGAATGAAGCCAAGAAGCTTGAGAAAGACCTAATAGATTGGACGGATGGAATCGCAAAAGAGGTTCAAGACATTGTTGAGAAATACCCACTTGAAATTAGGCCCCCAAATCAGTCTTTAGCTTCTATTGACTCTGAAAATGTTGAAAATGATAAACTTCCTCCACCATTGCAACCTCAAGTTTATGCAGGATGATGAAAATTTACATGGATAGTATTTATTTGAGCCTAAATTACAGCCAGCCCTTACTACAGTCCACTGATTGGGGTCTAGAGTATAACTTAATTGCTTATAAATATCAGAGCATTTTTAAAGGTACAGTTTGTGGGGATTGTTTTGTTCATTTTGTTTTGTTTTTCCTGTCTGGGGAGACTTAGTAAAAAAAGTACTATTTATTTGAGTCACTGAATAGATTCATTTAAGACTTGTTTGAAAGTTTTGTCTGCAAATCTGTTTTTTCTCCATGATTTTCCTACGTGCTTTCTCTGTGGCATTCAGTGTGTTTTGGATTTGGTTAAATAATTGCCTTTTAAAGGATAAAACAAATGAATGCTACAAAAATGTATGTTTAAGAAAATACAACGGTACCACTGTTCTACAGTTTAAAATAATTTTATAATTGTAAAGATAGAAGATATATTGCTAAGTAAATATGTAAAATTGTAAATATGTAAAAAAAAGGAATGGTGTCTGCTGTGCATGGCATTTCATGTGTTTTTTTTTTTTTAAGTTTAAAATGAAGTATATTGAATGTTTGCCTTTAACACCGTTTTATTTGGTTTGCCCCACTAAAATGAATCTAGAAGTATTTAGACATACTCCCCTAAAATGTTAACTCCATCGTTACAATGTGTTAGCCCTAACTTCAAGGTCCTGTACAGTCAGAGAATGTGACACTATTGAGGTTGAGGATACTTTTTAGGTCATGTAAAGTTACTGAAGTAACTTGTCAATTGAAGGCTGAACCATGCTTTCGGCACCTCTTTCCTCCTTTCATTCAGCAAATATTTACTGAGCTCTTGGTAAGGGAGGTGGCCCTGGGTCTGGGTCAGAAGACAGGACTGAATAGGTCTCTGCAGATGAGAGCTGACGGGGAATCCCTCTGAGCTTTAAAGTGCAGGGGGGCCTTTCTGCCTCCATGGTGTAATTCTGACTTTATGGACAACCCAGACACACATCATATAAGCCTCTTTCAGGATTTCTCAACCTCAGTACTGTTTGGAGCCTGAGGACGTTTTTGTTTGAGTGCCGCCCCATGCACTGTAGGGTGTTTAGCGGTGTCCCTGGCCTCTACACCCACTAGATGCTAGTAGCAGTCCCCCCAGTTGTGAAAAATCATCTCCAGACATTGCCAAATGTCTCCTGGGGGACAGAATTGCCCCCGGTTAGGAACTACTGATCTGCTTTGTAAGCAAAGGAGTTTTCCTCCTGGTGGGTAATACGATGTAACCAAAGAATATTGCACTAAATGCATAGTATGACGTGAACTGATCGCTTATGCAGTGAGGCTTCGCAGCCCCTGGCAGCGTGGGACCTTTTCTAATCCTAATGGAACCTTTCATAACCTAAATACACCATTATGATCCTCCTTGCATTCAGTGATTTCTACAGATTCTCAGTGTACCTGTGAAATTGTAATTCCCAGGGCACCATTTTTGAACAAGATCGCATCACACAAGCAGTTAAGAAAGCTTCCTTTGCTTTTCCAGTATCTTCCTAATGGTGTACCACAGATCTGTAGTGCAGTAGTTTTGGAATAAAACTGGGGTGGGTATAAAACTTTTTACCCTTAAACTAACATATAAAATCCATCACGTTGACACATCTGTTGTCCTAAAGCACTGAAGACATGAAGCAGTTAACTGAGTCAGCTGATAGCCAAGCTGACTTGGAATGTAAAGAGTTACCATCAAATACAGGGAGAATCTGCTCATAGAAACCTGGGCCCAGATGGTCTTCGTAGAAAGCTTTCCTCTTTTTTCTTTTCTATGTACTTTCTAGGTGCTAATCCAGGTATACACACTCTTAATTCTCCTGGGAATATACCGTTCTTTTAGTCGTTGTACATTATGTTTGTTAAATAAAATGCATATCAGCCTCCCCAAAAAGCTGTCTTCTCTTGACTTCTTACCTATGTTTAAAGTAAATCGTTGAACTGTTTTTTTGTATATATCTCATATTGGTTGAGTTCTTCATATTTGGACTCTTATATTTCTCTTAAGTCAGCATCAGTACTATGGCCAGAGTTTGTTTTCTCAACAAGAAAGTATTGATATTTTATGTACTATAAATGTGATTAGAATAAACTTTTGGAACAGAAGTCCTTATCAATAAAGTTTCCTGATCCATTCCTCTTGCAAATAGGTTAATTCTTGGTTCTTCATCTTAGGAAAATAGACATTATTAGTATTCTCATGTTATAAAGGTTTCCCTTTTAAGCCACAGCCATCATTATCATACTTAAAAATGAAACAGGCATTAAATTAATTAAAATTAAGAACAAGAGAAGGATATTTGCTGTCACTACAATTAGCCTTTTTCTGACGCAGTCAGAAAAAGGCACTCAGTCTTCAGACAGAAATCAAGGGGGTTAATCTAATCAATATACAGTTATTATAGCATGGTGTTTGAGGACATGGACTCCAGCTAAAAGGCTTGGATTTGGTTTTGAATTTAGACTCTGCCACTTACTTATTATCTCTTTGGCCGTGGGCAAGCCTCTCATGTTTCACATTCCTCATCTGTGAAATGGGGGTAATAATGGTACCTGCTTCAAAGGGTTGTGAGGATTAAATGACTTAGAACAGTACCTAGCAATGCTAAGTGCTCAAGTGATCGCTGTTACTTGTACGTGACTTTTTTTTTTTTACATCTTTATTGGAGTATAATTGCTTTACAATGGTGTGTTAGTTTCTGCTTTATAACAAAGTGAATCAGTTATACATATACATATGTTCCCATATCTCTTCCCTCTTGCGTCTCCCTCCCTCCCACCCTCCCTATCCCACCCCTCTAGGTGGTCACAAAGCACCGAGCTGATCTCCCTGGGCTATGCGGCTGCTTCCCACTAGCTATCTACCTTACGTTTGGTAGTGTGTATATGTCCATGCCACTCTCTCACTTCGTCCCAGCTTACCCTTCCCCCTCCCTGTATCCTCAAGTCCATTCTCTAGTAGGTCTGTGTCTTTATTCCTGTCTTACCCCTAGGTTCTTCATGACATTTGTTTTTCTTAAATTCCATATATATGTGTTAGCATACGGTATTTGTCTTTCTCTTTCTGACTTACTTCACATGACTTATATGTAGAAAACCTAAGAACTGATACTGAAACTTTACTAAATTTTACTAAAGTGGTGAGATAAGAAATACTAAAATAGCCATCAAAAGTAACTAAAAAATGACTTTTCTATATTCTCATTACTAGCCAGTTAGCAAATTATAATGGGAAAATTTTATTCACAATAGAAACAAATATAAATCACCTATAAGTAACAAGAGCTTTTAGCATTTATATGAAACAAAATTACAAAATTGAGTGAGAAACAAAAGAATAAACATACACGGGGATTGTGCCCAGAAGTTCCCTGCACTTGGACTTTAATGCTCTATCTTTGCCATTTTGGAATTCTTAATTTTATCTTTGAATTTGTGCTTTCAAGTGAAGCCTGATGGGACAGTGGAGCCTAATGGGGGCTTGGAGTCCAACTCATGCACAGTCCTGTCTCCCCCTCCTCAAACCCCAGGCTAGGTTCTTGGTCTCCCTGCTCCCACCCTGTGGACACTCTAGCCAAGGCCTGGGCACTCAGGAATGGTTGGGGCTGGGTGTACATGCCTGTGGTGTCTTGGGCGAGGGCATGAAGGTGCATCTGGCTGTTAGCCAGCTGGCCATTTGGGAGGGGGTTGGGGGTGAGGACAAACCTCTCGGCCACCCCTGATTCAGCATGCTCGTTGGAGAAAAGCCTGAATCCAGGACTGGGGAAGGAAAGAAACAAATGAGAAAGTCCCAGCAAAACAAAGATACAAGGAAGAAATAAGGGGACTTCCCTGGTGGCGCAGTGGATAAGACTCTGCGCTTCCAATACAGGGGGCCCGAGTTAAATCCCTGGTCGGGGAACTAGATCCCACATGCATGCCGCAACTAGGAGTTCACATGCCACAACTAAGGAGCCCACGTGCCACAACTAAAGAGCCAGCAAGCCACAACTAAGAGCCCTGGAGCCACAACTAAGGGGCCTGCCTGCCTCAACTAAGACCCGGCACAAATAAATAAATAAATAAATAAAATCTTTAAAAAAAAGAACAAATGGAAATGTTAGAACTGAAAACTACAACAACTGAAATTTTAAAAAAACCCAAAACCTCACGGATGGGCTACATATCAGAAGGGAGATGACAGTGAAATGAATTTGTGAACTGAAGATAGATCAATAGAAATTACCCAATCTGCTAAACACAAAATAGACTGAAATTAAAAAGTGATAGCCTCGGGGGCCTCTGGGACAATAATGAGAGATCTAGCATTCTTGTCATCGGAGTCCCAGAAGGAGAGAAGAAAAAGTCTATGGCTAAAAAAATATTAAAATAAAGTGTCTGAAAGTTTACCAAATTTGGCCAAAGGCATAAACCTATAGATTCAAGAAGCTGAGTGAACCGCAAACAAGATAACCCAAAGAAATCCATGCAAAGACACATCACAAACTTCTCCAAATTAAAGGCAAACAAATCTTAAAAGTAGTTAGCAAGGACACATTACCTATAACGGAGCAATGACTTGCATGACATTGGATTTCTCATCAGAAACCATGGTGCCTAGAAGGAGATGCTGACAGTGATGTGGAGAAAGTGAATCACTCATACAATCCTGATGGAAATCTAATATGGTAAAACTACTCTGGAAAATAATTAACTGCTTATAAACCAAACATGTAATTATCATACAACCCACCAGCTGCATTGTTGGACTTTTATCCCAGAGAAGTGAAAACTTACATTCACACAAAGGCATATACACAAATGCTCATCGCGCCTTTATTCATGTTAACTCCAAACTGGAAACAATCCAAATATCCTTCAACAGATGAATGATTAAACAAAGTGTGGTACATTCATACAATGGAACACTATTCAGTAATAAAAAGAATGAACTACCGATAAAACTCCTTGGATGGATCTTAAAGGATATATACTGAGTGGAGAAAAAACAATCTCAGAGGGTTACATATTGTATGAGTCAATTTATACATATAATTTTTAAAATATATAATTTAAAATGACAGTTATAGAGATGGGGAACAGATTAGTGGTTTACAGGGATTCAGAATAGGGTGAGAAGGGAGCTGAATGTTATAAGAGAGCAGCACAATGGATTCTTTGGTGTGGAATCTATCTGTGTCTTGTCTGCAGGGGTGATTACACAAATGTACACATGTGATAAAATTGCCTAGAGCTAAACCACAATATTAGGCAAAACTGGTGAAATCTGTAAAAAACCAGTGTATTGTTGCAGTGTAAATTTCCTGGTTGTGGTATTGTACCATAGTTATGCAAGACGTTACCATTGGAGGGATCTATTATTTCTTACTCCTACATGTGAATCAGTGATGATCTCAAAATAAAAAGTTTAATTTTTAAAATCTAAAATCATGTAGAAAAATGCTAAATGCCCATCAGGTGATGAATGGATAAACAAAAATGGTATATCCATTCCATGGAATACTATTTGGCCATAAAAAAAGAATGAAATACTAATACATTCTACAGCATGGATAAACTTTGGAAACATTATGGTGAGGGAAAGAAGCCAGACATAAAATACCACATATTTCACAATATTCATATTGTATCAAATCATTTCACAATATTCATATTGTATCAAATCATCACGTTGTACACCTTAAACTTACACAATGTGATGTGTCAATTATATCACCATGAAGCTGGGGGAGAAAAAGAAAGACAAATTACCAATACAAATATGAAAAAAAAATTAAGTACTTTTTCAAACAAGAAAATGTAAGAAAATTCAAACATTTAAAAATACAACAAAGGACATGAACAATTCACCATTTAGACTTAAAAATGGACAACAGATGAAAAATATTCAACCTCATTAATAATCAAAGAAATAGAAAATAATTCAATAACAGAATGAATGTTTTTCTTGTCAAATCGGCAAAGGTGAACATCTTATGGCAAATATAGCATTTTATGACTATGAATGTCCAGAGAAATGTACCGCATTGATGAAAGCACAAATTATAACATTTGCCGAGAGCAGATCAGGGCTGCGTGTCAAGAGCCTTAAAAATCTTTTTACTTTTCTGGCACAATAATCCTATTTCTATAAAGCTATGCTAAGAAAATAATTAAAAAACAAAAATTTATATAAAAATATTAAGTACAGAAGTTAAAATATTCAGTGTTTAAAGTGTGTAGAGGGGAATGTTTTAATTAAAGAATAAGTATGAAGATAGCTATCCTTGCATAATATTAAGCATAGTTCCAAATTTGTTTTAAAATCCCAAGCAATGCTAGAGAAAAAAAAGAAATACAGTAAAATCTCATCAGTAGTTACCATTGGGTTAGGGGATTACAGATGGTTTTAATTTTCCTTTTTAAAGTTTTCTAAGTTTTCCTAACTTTATACAATACCATGGTTGTTTAGTCATCAGAAAACAGGAAAAAATTATTCTCATAGTATAAAAACAAAAGCTCCAAACCACTGCATGACACAGAATTGTAATAATACACATTAGCTCTTAAAGGGAGAAGTTTGTTTTAAAAGTGACACAGCTGTCTCTGAACAGGGTTTCCCAGGCAACCTCTTGGTGGTTGCCAATACAGAATGCCACCTCTAGGGGTGGAATCACCCTCTTGGAAGGTTCTGAGGCCTGCCCCTCTTTAAAAGAATAATGAGTTGTGTGCAGGGATAGGTATCTGGTTTAAATTTCCTCTACAGAAGTACGCACCTGCTGCATGGTTTCCCTGCCAGAAGAAAACTGCTTGTTCCCTTAATAAAAAGTCAATGAAGCTGAAAGAAATCTAGTTTCTTGGATTTGGAGTGGCAGCCAGAAGACTGGTAAGCATTCTTAAATATAGAGGAATCTCCTCTAAGCACTAAGAAGAGTCTGTCGTCAGAAATAACCTGAAATTCTGGTGGCATCTGCTCTGGGTGGTGGACAGGCGGGATGCAGGAGGAGTCTGGTCATTTTCTCCTGATTTGGAAAGTGAGGGGGTGATGCACACGGTCACTATTTCAAGTGGAAACTTTCGCTTAGTACTTTGTAAATAAGAGTGACTCATTCTGAAATGAGCCCTTTCTGTGTGTTTAAGTGAACCAGTCAGCAGGGGGCTGGACGAGGTAGTCTGTGGAAGGGTCTTCCTTTAAACCGTATTAATTCTCTGCCCTAAATATAGGTGGAGTCCAGGCTACATATATAGAACAGTGCTGGTGGGACTGTAAAAAGGCACATGTCCTGGACTTTGCCTTCAGCCTATTTACAACCCAGTAGAAATAGGAAGCTGTAAAAATATGAAAAGTCAAATAGCTCAAGACTTAAATGAGTGTAAGATACACCAAAAGTGACAAAGCACTTTTTTTTTTTTTTTTTTTTTTTTTTTTTGCTGTACGTGGGCCTCTCACCGCTGTGGCCTCCCCCGCCGCGGAGCACAGGCTCCGGACGCACAGGCCCAGCGGCCATGGCCCACGGGCCCAGCCGCTCCGCGGCACGTGGGATCCTCCCGGACCGGGGCACGTGGGATCCTCCCGGACCGGGGCACGAACCCGCGTCCCCTGCATCGGCAGGCGGACTCCCAACCACTGCGCCACCAGGGAAGCCCCGACAAAGCACTTTTAAATGTGGATTCAACTGCCCAGTGGAGTAATTATAGCACCTCACATGTATTCAGCTGTTACGTACAAGGTACCCTTAAGCAAGCCTGTAAAATGTATTACTTCTTGAATGTGTCTAATAAACCTAGTCTAGCGGGAATAATAATAGGTAGCCTTAATTAGTGCTTAATACGGTGCTAGGCACTGTGCTAAGTGCTTCACCTAGAACAATACATTTCATCTTCTCAGGTACCCTGCGGGGAAGTATTACTATTACCCTGAGACACGAAAAGGAAGCTGATGCACAGAGATGTGTCTTGCCCGAGATCACAGAGCTGAAGTGGGAAGCCAGGATTCAAATCCAGGCCTCTAGCTCCAAAGCCCCACTCTTTTTAGTTTAGTTTTTTTTTTTTTTTTTTTACTTTTTATTGTGGTAACAACACTTAACGTGAGATCTATCCTTTCAATGTGAGATTTATCCTCCGAACAATTTTTTGTTAAATTTTGTAC
This sequence comes from Stenella coeruleoalba, assembly GCF_951394435.1. Classification (NCBI taxonomy): domain Eukaryota; kingdom Metazoa; phylum Chordata; class Mammalia; order Artiodactyla; family Delphinidae; genus Stenella; species Stenella coeruleoalba. Next base: position 73,735,971 of record NC_137161.1, read on the forward strand.
GTGATTGTTGACTCTAGGTAGTGTTGCACAGCAGATCTCTGGAGCTTATTCTTCATCTTGCTTAACTGAAACTTTACGCCTATTGATGAATAACTCCCTATCTCCCATTTCCCCAGCCCCTGGTAACCTCCGTTTCCCATCTTCGATTTTATGAATTTGGCTCTTTTAGGTACCACCTGGAGGTAGAATCAGGCAGTACATGTCTTTTTGTGTCTGGCTTATTTCATTTAGCATAATGTCCTTAAGGTCCATCCATGTCCCATATTGCAGAACTTCCCTTTTTTAAAAAAAATATTTTTTAATTTTTAATTTATTTTATTGAAGTATAGTTGATTTACAGTGTTGTGTTAATTTCTACTATACAGCAAAGCGATTCAGTAATACATACATATATATATATATATACACATTCTTTTTCATATTCTTTTCCATTATGGTTTATCACAGGATATTGAATATAGTTCCTCGGGCTATATAGTAGGACCTTGTAGTTTATCTGTTTTATATATAATAGCTTGCACAGAATTTCCTTATTTTTTTAAGGCTGAGTAGCATTCCATCGTTTGTATACACATTTTCTTTATTCATTCATTTGTTGGTGGACATTTAGGTTGTTTCCACATCTCAGCGATTGTGAATAGTACTGCAGTGAACACGGCAGTGCAGATATCTCTTCAGTATCCTGATTCTATTTTTTTAATATGTATACCCAGAAGTGCTGGATTACATGGTGGGTCTCTTTTTAATTCTTTGGAACCACCATACTGTTTTTCATAGCAGCCACCCCGTTTTACACCCGCAGAGTTCCCACTTCAAAGCACCGTTTTATACCAACTCTCCCCAGAGAACTGAGAAGGGAGAGGATGGTAGGCATTGGTGCTTTAGACCTTGGGCTTCAGGAAGATAATGAGATTTGAAGAGTTTTTATTAGAGAAAAGTTGAAGAGGAGAGAATTTTTTAAGTGGGACATGGCTGAAGGTTCTTAGTTATTAGGCAATTAGGATTACAGCATTTCAAGCTGTAATATTTGATTCATGTTTTAAGAGAATTTGTCACTTTCAACCATAAATTTCCAGTCGACCATGGGATGCAGCCTTGAGTTTCTCACAGCCTAAAGCAGGGGTCAGAAAATATGGCCGGCAGCCAAATCTGGCCCACCACCTGCTTTTGTAAATAAAGTTTTATTAGAACACAGCCACTCCCATTCATTCTGTTGCTTTCATGCTGCATGGCAGAGATGAACAGTTACAAGAGAGACCCCACGGCCCTTAAAGCCTAGTGTATATATATATATATATATAGAGAGAGAGAGAGAGAGAGAGAGAGAGAGAGAGAGACACTGTGGCCTCTCCCATTGTGGAGCACAGGCTCCAGATGCGCAGGCTCAGCGGCCATGGCTCATGGGCCTAGCCGCTCTGCGGCATGTGGGATCTTCCCGGACCGGGGCACGAACCCGTGTCACCTGCATCGGCAGGTGGACTCTCAACGACTGCGCCACCAGGGAAGCCCCTGTTTTATATATAGTAGTGTGTATATGTCGATCCCAATCTCCCAATTTATCCCTCCTCCCCGTTTTTTGTTTTTCTTAGCTATCTAGTAGATACAAAATTAAACTTTTAACTTACACATAAAATATAAACAGTAACTTAAATTCATTAAATAGCTGTGTACCCATGAGACTTTTTAAAATAGGGAACATTTCCCTTACCTTTGAAGTGCCCTGTGTGCCCCTCCCCAATTCCATCATTTTAACACTTAACATGAAGTTTGTGCATCTTTTCTCATGGTGCTTGTCAGAGTTCTACCAATTATGTATGCATCTCTAAACAATATGTCCATGAGATTAGCATGTTTTGGAATTTTATATAATGGAATTATGCTGCAATGAATCCTTTTTTGATTTGCTCCCTGAGGTTGCGCCCCCTTGTGTGTCAGCTGTTTTCAGTTATTTTCACAGCTCTTTTGTATTTGATTATTTATGAATACACCTAAGTCTAGGTTTACATTTGACTGTATGGGCGTTTTTTTTCCCCTCAGTTCTTCGTGTGTACAAATAGTGACGCTATCAACATTATTTGGTTTACTTGTGCATATACGCAAGTGTTTCTCCAGGGTCACACATATTCTCCAGAGATGATGTGTATCTTCAAGTTTACTGGACAATGCCAAATTTATTTTACAAAATTATTTTAAATCATTTTACAAAATTATTTCATAATTTTGATTGTACCAAGCGATACTTTCATCAGCAGTGATTAATACAGGAGCAGAGAAACACACAGACACACACGCACACATCTTGCACTCACACCAGACACTAAACTCGCGCACAGATTCAGAGATCCACGTATGTGCACCAGCCACGGCTTTGTACATGATACACACTGACACACACATCCACAAACGTGCACCACGCACGCACACTCTCACAACATCCCACTCACAAAGACACACAAAACGACGTCCCGCTCTCAACGCCCGCACGCACGCAGCCCACGTACTCACGCGCAAGCCCCCTCACGTGACCCAGCCAGGAGGCGTGGTCTCCGCCACCCGCGACTGAGGAGTCTTGTCCCGGCCGCGCCGCCGTCGGACGCCAGGTGTCGGGGGTTAAGGTGGCGTTGGCGGTGGTGTTTTTTTCTACCCGGAAACTACGACTGCCGGACCCGGACACCAACCCGTGTCGCGGCGGCGCGAGCCCTACTGGCTTCTGGTCTTCGCGTCGGCCCCGCGGAGCCGGACGCTGCCCCCGGCGCGGCGGGGAGGATGGTACCGAGCGGCCCCGGGCCCGCCGCGCGCCGCCGCGAGTGAGCTCCGAGCGGCCGCGGGCGTCCGGCGAGCAGCTGGCCCGGCCGGGCCCGGGGCGCGCCGCTGCCCACCGGGGCGGGGTGAGCCGGGGCGGGCGGCCCGGGGTTGGGGCTCGGCCGCGGCTGACCCGTGGCCGGGAGGGGACGAGCTGGCCGGGTTTCTTCCTCACGTCTCGGGCTCCAGCCCCTGCCCCAGCCGCCGGTGGGAGTTGGCCCGGGTCTGGCCTGCTCTGTGGCCTCGGCCTGGTCGCCCGCCACTGGTGTTTGTCCACTCGCGTCCCCGGAGCCGGAGTTCCCTGGCCGCCCTCAAGATGGTGGGGCTTCTCACGTCTGGAGCAGAGGCCTGGATAATTTGGGTTTGGCACTGGGAACGTGTTGGTAGTTTGCCGTTTTTGAGTTTGGGTTGTGTTTGCGTTACTCCTCCGTTTGCAAAGGATACATATCTCAGAAAGAAGATGGGAGGGAGAGACTTGCGTATGTGCCGACACTTGAAATGAAATAGTGGTATTTTTTGTGTCAAGCTTGCTAAGCTTCCAGAGGTGGGGTGGATTATCATCTTCACTCACATTTTAATAAACTAAATTGTGTGGCGTCAAGATAATGTAGCGGCACGTAGTTGTACTTCCCTTGATAGGCACCACCCGGAATAAATCTACGCCTGTTGTGCTGTTTTGAATTGTGCAAACACCATAACCGGTGGACAGCTGGTGAGGGGGCCTTTGTTGAAAAATCCGACGTCTGTAGTTTAATTCTCAACTAGCAGATGACAGCCTTGGCAGAGTGTTGAATGATGAGCTTCTTTGCGGTCTGCTTGAAAGCAGGAAAGCTCCTGAATTGCTACTTTCCTGTGTCAGGTGAGCCCGCTCTGGGAGGTGGCGGGAGGCAGAACTCCAGGGTTGGTGATGACTGTTGGTTTGTCCCTATAGCCCTCGTTTTGGTCAGCTTGGAATCTGAGCATTTGTATCCCACGTGTAGATGAATGCTCCATCAGTGCTTGCTGGTGTGCGCACCTTCCTGCTCCCTCATTTCATTTCAGGATTCTCAAAGGATATGGACCTGTTGTGCAGTCATACTTCATGACTCCAAGCCTATTTACTCTCTGGGAGTAAGGAGGCAGTGGGTTGACTTACTAGTAAAGGTCCGGGAAGAATTTCTGTGACCTAATTGAGATGGACTGGAATCATGGCTGCCACTGGCCTCTGGGTACTAAGGTCACAGATGCTGATTGAGCGCACCTGCTTTTTGGGGCCATAGCTGTAGCTACTGCAGGGAAGTGAGACACACGTAAGTGCAAATACAGTTTCTGCCCGCAGGGAACTTAATTAGAGAAGGCAGTAGGCTGTAAGATGTGGCAGGACTTAAGTGTCATATGGAGGTACCAGCTATTAAGGATTTTCTTCTGATTAGGATCAGAAAAGGCTTCATAAAGGAAGTAACTTTTGAGGTGGACCTCGAAGGATTGGGAGGATTTGGGTCATTCAGAATTAGCTGGGAAGTGAAAAAGCTCGGGCCAGTTGGTGGAAGGGCACTTAGGAACTGGGCAGTAGATGCCTGGAAGTATTGACAGAGGCAGCTGGTTAAGGGTTAAGTGCTTTTCTAAGACAGAAAACACGTGCTACCTAATCTGGCTTCTGGTGGATTTCTGGGTTCTAGAGAATTGTTTTCATTTGGTGAGTTTGTCTTGTTCTGTTAAACAGCCAATGACACAAAGCAGTGCTTAACTTACTTTAAAGACAATGAAAAAGAGGCTGATTGTGATTCCTGTCTGGTGTTAACAATCAGGAAATTAAATTTGCTGTGTGCAATTTGTTTCAGTGCCTGTGTTTAGTGTGCAGGAGCGCAGCTCTAGTACCATCTCTGCTCCTCTGGCTGCAGCCAAGTGTCAAATGGCAGGCTCTTAGCCGTCTCCTGAGGGTTTTTAATGACATCTAGTTCGCTTCACAGAGATGCTGTTTGTTTCTATTACTCAGTTGTTGAAGAACCTTTGAAGCTGTTAAAACGGGATGCCATGTAATCACCCTGGAACATTATGATTAGTCCTAGGACCACACTGGCCTCAACTCTAGCTTTTCTCTAAACGTGGTCAGGACCGTGTTAACTTTTCTATGCTTCTTTTTGACTCTTCTTCCCTCTCTACCCACTGCTCTGTCTCCTCCTTGTTATAGACAAATGTCTGAGAAAGGGTGGTCCTAATAGGCATGGCAGATCTATGGGATGTTTTTGTCAAATAATATTGCCATGTAAGAGGGCTTTAGAATTAAAAATTTTTTTTCACCACGACATTCCAATTAAAATGAAAAAAGAAATGGAGGAAAGATGGGGTTTTTAGCAAATGGAATTTCCGTGGAGTTCTTCTGATAAACATAGAAATCCTTAAATTATCTTTTCCATACAGAAAATAAATTTGACCAGAGGTCTACAGCTCGTTCTGTGTATAATTATATACCTAAGTGTAGTCCTGGGGACTATAGAACAATGTTTGGTGATGATAGTTTGCAAAGCGCTGTCATTTGTCATTTGGACTTTTGTGCTGTTTGTTTAAAAATGCTGTTTTCAGAACATCTCCCAGTCTTTACACTGAGTTTGGATGTTATAGTTTCATATTGAGCTTTTAGTGTTCGTTTAATCTTGTCATCACTCATGATTTGTTTTCTTAAGTATCTGTTAATTAAACCCCAGATCATTACATCTTAATATGGGGATACTTTTAATTTGGTTTTTAAGTAGGTCAGCAATTTAAAAACAATTAACAAAAAAGAGATAAATTTCTTTCAATTTCGGGACTAAGATGAACTTATTTGTTAAAAGGAGAGAGGGAGCATGTTGGAAGTTCCCGCGATTTTATATCATGATTTTGAAAATGGAGCGATGTATTAATTAGTTGTAAGTGAGTAGAAATACAGCCAAAGTCTGAATTTTGGAAATAAGTCCAAATTTCATGGAAATGAGTCCGTGAAATTATTATCTGCCCATGTTGTTCCTTTTCCTCTCGTCTTTGAGTACCGATGTTGCCTAAAATGCACGTTTAGCAACTAAAACTTTATGCTTTCTGTCATAATTTCTCTTCTGATCATTTAAACTTGTTGAGTGAAACAAGTTTTTGAAAGTCTCTCTGCACTGTGAGTTGTATTCGATTAACAAACAAGAAACCATTGGCAGGAAATTCCACTTGTCTTTGCTTTATACCCTGATGAGGGTGCTGAGGTGGGAGTTGCCTTACTGAAGAGATGGGAAATAAGGTAACCTCAGTAAAATCCATTTTAGTTGTGCTTCTATTGAAGTCGGTGGCTAAAATACACTGTCCATGGCATGTGAATCTTTTTTTCCTGTCTGGCATTGGACTTGAAACCTACTTATCAGTCCTGGTATTGTGATTGATGGCCCAGCTTGGGGTCAGATGAATTAAGTCAGAGTCTTAATTACTTACTGCCACTTTTTTGTAGTATAACCTTGTATAAATTACTTAACCTCTTTTGACTCAGTTTCCTCTTCGGTAAAATGAGGATAGTAATATCTACTTAGTGTTGTGAGGATTAGAACATATGACGTATGTAAAGCACTTGGCATGGGGCCTGGCCCACAGCACATTTTAAATGGTGGCTATTAAAAATGATACTCTTTTCTTAGCCCCTAATGAGAGAGGTTTCTGCTTACATCACTATTGATATTTTAATTACAAAATTGTATGGATGCTTTTCAGTGTTTATCTCATTTGATGGGGTCGACTCTTTATTTAGACTAATAACGTTTACTGGGAGGCAGTAGAGCACTTAGTGGTTAATGCACGGGCTCTGGAGGCCAACTGCATTTGAATCCAGGTTCGCTTAGGACCTTGGGCAGCTTAGGTAACTTCCTTATGCCTGAATTTGCTCATCTCTAAAATGCAGATGTTGTGAGGACCATATGAAACATGTGCAGAACTCTTAGAACAGCGTGCCTCGTTCACAAAAGTGGGCGGTAATGTAAGACATTACTGGTAAGCACCTTCCCGGTGCCAGGCCCTGCCCGAGGTAGGAGGGTGCAGAAACGGTGTCACGGAGATGAGAGGGCATGGGAGCAGGACACATTTGGGGTTCAGTTTGGCTGAAGGAGGCCGTGGGCTGGAGCAAAAGCTGCTGTTGAGAGACACTGCAGCGATGGGCGTGACAGGGCTGGTGATGGGTAACTGTTCAGTTGTAGGAGAGAGAGTCCAGAATGGGTGCCAGGGGTCCCTGGGTAGAAAGCTCTGTTTTTCTTTATAAGGAGGAGCTGATTTGGGGATATTGGATGAGTTTTGGCCTTGATGGTTCAGGAGCCTGTGGGTCATCTGCGTGGAGTGTTGGGTAGGTAGATGTTTCCATCTGGAGTGAGGGGGTAGGTGAAATTGACAGGAAGCTGAGAATGAGTGTGTCCACCTTGAGCAGAGGCCCAGCCGGAGCCCACGGGGAGCCCCAACTTTTGAAGAATAGTGAGAAGGAAATGTGGCCAGACAAGTGAGAGGGTGGCCAGGAGAGTGAGGTCCCGGAAGCCAGAAGGTGGTGTGGCCCTCGGTGTGACCCATACTTTGGCTTTAGCATTGAGACCTTAGTGGAGACTTGAAGTTCTCTTTCGACTTTGTTGCTCCGCGTTTGCCTCTTTGAGGGTCTTTTCCATCTACATTCGCTGTGTGGTGGGGGAGGGAGGGTGGTTTCTCCTCAGTGCTGGATAGTTGGGTGTTGAGATCGCCCAGGGTCTCTCTGATACCAGCCTGTGTCCTCATCTCTGCTGAGTCTTGGATAATCCGGCATCGCATCCATTAACGTTCTTTATTAGGCTCAGAGTTTACAGTCCCAGCCTTAAAGCCCTTTGAATATCTCAAACATCACAGGACATTTGAGAAATGCTACTTTAATTCTTACATTCAAAATGGGCCTCTCCCACATCAAGGTGAGTTCCTGCTATTCTCTCTTAGCACAAGACCAGTGTATTTCCTGCAGTGGGTATTAGAGGAAGCTTGCCTCTCTCATCCTCCCCTCTCAGTCCCCCTGTGGTGTTCTTCTACCACTTCTCTGACTCCTAGTCTCTTCAGAACTTTGAAAAGGGCATGACTTTATAGGAGAGCTTTAAGGAATTTCTCATTTAGCCTAAGGTGGAAAATCCAGTTTAATAAGATGAATGGTGGTTTTGTTGTTCATGTGAAGTGAACTTTTTCATCTGGGTCACAAGTAGTGGTTTAGTGTATCTTAAAATAAGTTAGGAACTATTTAGGAAATATCATCTGGAAATGTGGAATCCCCATCCTGTCCAGAGATTCTAGTTTTAAACTTAGACAGGTCACCATGTGGTACACTTTAAAGTTTGTGGGCTCTGGAGAGAGGGAGAGAGACACACGAAGGACTCATGTATCTGGCATAATGAATGTTAATTTACTTCCTTTCTAATAAAATATTATAATCAAGTTGCAAAATTATACATTTCTGCCTTCACTGGTCCCTTGGGAGGCCTTCCTCTTTTACTGGCTTCTTTTCTGCTTACAGATATGTTTGTTTCCTCACTTCTCGTGACCCCACTGTCCCTCCTGCCTCCCATTTGAACCAGTGATGTTCCGCTGTTGCCTCTGTTTCCCCTTCCCTGTTATCATCTCCTTACTGTCTGACTTCCGCCCCCTGCCAGAGTGAGGTTTCGGAGGCCACCGGTGATCTTGCCAGGTGGAGAACTGTGATTAGGCAAGCACAGGTTCACCTGAGTACTTTTTATAGCACAGAGGGGCCTAGAGACCCTTTCTTTGTACTCCTCACACTTGGTCACTTCCCAGCAATATTTGGCTGATACCTCTTCCTTCTTGAAACTCTTCTCCGCTGCCTTGCAGGACCCCTCTTCCCGTCCTGGGCACCCTTTTGGCTTGTGGTTACCCCCACACCCTCGCAACCTCTGCCCTAATGGGGGCAACTGCGCTTGTCTGGAGAAGCTGTGTGCACCTCCTGACCCGGGAGCGTGCAGCGCTGGGTTATCTGGAGGAGTCTAGTCAGTGTTCTTTCTCATTTTATTTTTGGTTTCTCACAGATCCAAGTACAAATCACTGCAAGTTAAGCTTTGCCTTTCTTTAGCACCAGGACGTATTAAAGGACTGTCCTGTTTTGTTTTGTTTTTTTCCTAGGTGGGTTTAAGAAATCACTCTTTTTTTTTTTCCCTGTATATTGTCTTTATTAATGAAGAAAATGAATGGAATTAAGATTTAATGAAGTTTTATTTGGGCCACAAGGCCATCAGGATCAATGGAAGATTATTTATAAATTTTATTGTTAGAAATTACTGCAGAGGAAATACATATTCATGATGGAAACGTTAAAAAAAGAAAAGACATATGTAATCTCACCAGCTAGAGATAACCATCCCTGTTTACATTTGAAGGTACGTTATGTATTTTTTTGCCATGTGAGTGCTTGTGTAGCTCTCATACATTAAAAACCTGAAATAGCCTCATTTTGTATATTTTAGGTCCTGTGTTTTTTAACAGCTACATAGTTTTCCTACTGATGATATATTATACTTGAACCATTTCCCTACTATTGTTGGATATCTAGTTTTCCAGTTTTTACTGTTTTATACACTCCTGAGATAACTATCTTAGTAGTTAAGTCTTTGTTTTCAGCAGTGGGTGTCTTCTCAGGTGAACTTTTTAGAGGCAGAATCACAGAAGTAAGAGTGCGCTAAGTGTTAGTGCTCTTGGTATGTATGGCCAGGTTGGTCTCTAGAAAGTTTGTAATAGCCTCCCCTCCCCTTTTTAGGATCTCCTAACTTGTGGGTTGCTTGAATTAACTCTAGGATAATCTTAGTACTGCCTTTTGCTTACTTGAATTGCAACCTGATGTTTAATGTTGTCATTGAACTAGTCTCGGAGCTCTAGGTACTGAGTCGATGGACTTCAGTCGTGTGCTCTCACACACGTGTGAAATTGGCTTTTGGCCGTGTTCTGTGTACCTTAAATCCCTAGACTTTCCAGAGAGGCAGCTTCACAGCCCTGGTCGTTTCTTATCTTTATCCTGGTGAAAGTCTCCAATTGGAGTTGGGATGAATGAATATAGGGGATGGAGGTCGGATAGTGTGATTTCTCTCCATCCACTTTTCTTCTCCCCATGGAGCTTGACTTATTTTTTAATTAAAAGTGACATTCACTGTTGAGAAGATTACAGAAATTTTCTTGTAATTCTTTGCAGGGGAAATAACATTTGTTTAGCCCTTGTTAATTTCATATTTGAAAACACTTGTAAATGGTGGAAAGGAATTTTAAGTTTATGAAATATTTGGACTTTTAATAGTTTTACTAAAAAAACAAAAATGCTTTTACTTTTTGAGTAAATACAATTGGCCACCTCTAGAACTTTCTCTAATTAAATTGGCTTATGTTGACATTGCTTGCTAATTTGTGGGTATTTATGTTGAGATATATATATGTATATATATGTTTAAATTCTAGTGTGACGTGGTTTTAACGACCATTAGTTTTATCTAGAAGGGAATTTAATTCAAATTTTTTTGCTTTTCTAAATGTTTCATAATTGTAGTTCCATTTGGTGAATAGTTCCTATTTATTTTATATATGATTCAGATTTTGTTGTCTTTCTTAATAAATGGAACTGTAATTTACTGTTGATGTTTTTGTTTCTGAAGCCTATTAATGTTTTTTATTTTATTTTTTAATTGAAGTATAGTCGATATACAATATTAGTTTCAGGTGTACAACATAGTGATTCAGTACTTTATAGATTATACTCCATTTAAAGTTCTTATAAAATATTGGCTGTATCCCCTGTGCTGTACGTTACATCTTTGTAGCTTGTTTATACATAGTGGTTTGTACCTCTTAACCCCCTACTGCTATCTTGCCCCGCCCCCCCTTCCCTCTCCCCACTGGTAACCACTAGTTTGTTCACTATATCTGTGAGTCTGTTTCTGTTTTGTTATATTTGTTTGCTTCATTTTTCAGGTTCCACATATAAGTGATAACATACAGTATTTGTCTTTCTCTGTCTATTTCACTAAGCATAATACCTTCCAGGTCCATCCATGTTGTTGCAAGTGGCAAGATTCATTCTTTTTTTATGGCTGAGTAATATTCCATTGTATATATGGAATATCTTCTTTATTCGTTCATCTGTTGATAGAAATTTAGGACACATGTTGCTTCCATGTCCTGGCTATTGTAAATAGTGCTAATATGAACATTGGGTTGCATGTATTTTTTTGAATTATTGTTTTCATTTTCTTCAGATATATACCAGAAGTGGAATTGCTAGATCATATTGGTAGTTCTATTTTGTTTTTTGAGGAACTTCCATACTGTTTTCCATAGTGACTACACCAATTTACACATTCCCACCAACAGTGTACTAGGGTTCAGTTTTTTCCACATCCTTGTCAGCATTTTTTTTTATTCTTATTTATTTATTTGGCTACATCGGGTCTTAGTTGTGGCACGTGGGATCTTTCACTGTGGCGTGTTGGCTCTTTGCTGTGGTGCATGGGCTTCTCTCTAGTTGTGGCACACAGGCTCCAGAGCGCGTGAGCTCAGTAGTTGTGGCACGCAGGCTCTCTGGTCGTGGCGTGCCGGCTCTAGAGCGCGCGGGCTTGGTTGCCCCGCGACATGTGGGATCTTCCCCGTCTAGGGATCAGACCCGCATCCCCTACATTGGAAGGCGGATTCTTAACCACTGGACTACCAGGGAAGTTCCCATCCTTGCCAGCATTTGTTATTTGAATCCTATTTAATGAATAGAGAGTTCCTGTTGCTCAACATCCTTGCCAGTGTTTGGTATTGTCAGTGTGCTGGGTTTTGGCCTTTCTAATAAGTGTGTCATGGTATCTTGTTTTAATTTGCATTTCCCGATGACATATGATTTGGGAGCATCTTTTCATGTGCTTATTTGCCATCTGAAAATCTTCTTTGTTTAAGTGTCTGTTAAAGCTCTTTGGCTAATTTTTAAAATGTGTTATTTATTTTCTTATTGTTGAGTTTTAATAGTTCTTTGTATGTTTTGGAGAACAGTCCTTTATCAGATGTCTTTTGCAAATATTTGCTCCCAGTCTGTGCTTATTTTCTCATTCTCTTAACTGTGTCTTTTGTAGAGCAGAAATTCTTAATTTTAATGAAGTCCAGCTTACCACTTCCTTCTTTCATGGATGGTGCCTTTGGTGACCTCATCTAAAAAGTCATCACCGAACTCAAGGTTTTCTCCAATATTACCTTCTAGGAGTTTTATAGTTTTGCATTTTACAGTCAGGTCTGTGATCCATTTTGAGTTCTTTTTTGAGAGTGTAAGGTCTGTGTCTAGATTTATTTTTTTGCATGTGGATGTCCAGTTGTTCCAGCACCATTTGTTGAAAGACTTGTCTTTTGCTTCTTTGTCAAAGATCACCTGACTATATTTATGTTGGTCTATTTCTGGGCTCTCTATTCTGTTTCTTTGATGTATATGTCTGTTCTTTTGCCAGTCAAAACCACACTGTCTTGATTATTGTAGCTTTATAGTAAGTCTTGATGTCAAATACAGTCATTCCTCCCACTTCGTTCTTCTCCTTCAGTATTGACTATTCTGGTTCTTTTATCTCTCCGTATAAACTTAAGAAGAAGTTTGTTGATATCCACAAAATAACGTGCTGGGATTTTGATTGGGATTGTGTTGAACTTGTAGGGCAAGTTGGGAGGAACTAACATCTTGACATGTTGGGTTGTTGTATCCATGAACATGAAGTATTTCTCCATTTATTTAGTTCTTTGATTTTGTTCATGAGAGTTTTGTAGTTTTCCTCATATAGATCTTGTACACATTTGTTAGATTTATACTTAAGTATTTTATGGGGGAAGTGCTAATATAAATGATATTGTGTTTTTAGTTGCAAATTCAACTTGTTCCTTGCTAGTATATAGGAAAGCAGTTGGCTTTTGTATATTAGCCTTGTATCCTGCAATCCTTGCTGAAATTGCTTTCTAGATTATTTTTTAGTTTAAGTCTGGATTCATTGATTCATTCATTTAATGAACTTGCATTTTTAAATCACCTATTTTGTGTCTAGATATTGATAATATAGAGACGATAAGATATACCTGCCCTTGAGAGGCTTACAGCTTGGTTGGGAAGATAGACGTATACACAGGCAGCTGCAGTAAGGTGTTTCATTCTGTGTGAGAAATGTTTGGAGTATAGTGGGGGCATAAAAGTGAAAGTGGTCACTTCTCCCTGAGGGGCTGGTGGGGGAGGGAAAAGTTTCATAGAGTAGGTAACCCTTCAGCTGAGCCTTGAAAGAGGGGAGTTGAAGTAGTAAGATGTGGTTCGTGATGGTCAGGAGGACCAGTGGACTCAAAGGCCTGAAGCTGTAATATTGTCTAATATGTTCTGGGAATTGCAAGCAGTTAGTCAAACCATTGAGAAGTAGACAAGACCTAGTTTGTGGTAGACTGCCATTGCAAGGAGCTTGGACTTTATCCCTAGGTCATTTGGAGCTCTGAGCTAGTTAAGCAGTAACGTGATTAGATTTGCATTTGGAAAAATCACTCTTGACAGCATGTGAAGATGGATTATTTGACTGATAGCAGGAAGATCCAATTGAGACTCTTAGCGATAGTTGCACAAGAAGATGATGAGGGCCTGAACTAAGGGGAGTAGCAGAGGAGTGTGGAATGGAAGAGTCAGAAGTAAGCAATGTTAAAGAAATAGAATCTTGGACTACCCTGGTGGCGCAGTGGCTAAGAATCCGCCCGCCAATGCAGGGGACACGGGTTCGAGCCCTGGTCTGGGAAGATCCCATATGCCATAGAGCAACTAAACCCGTGTGCCACAACTACTGAGCCTGTGCTGTAGAGCCTGCGAGCCACATCTACTGAAGTCCATGCACCTAGATCCCGTGCTCCACAACAAGAGAAGCCACGGCAATGAGAAGCCCACGCACCACAACAAAGAGTAGCCCCTGCTCGCTGCAACTAGAGAAAGCCCACGCACAGCAACGAAGACCCAACGCAGACAAAAATAAAAAATATAAATAAATAAATTTATTTAAAAAAATAGAATCTTTAGCACTTAGTAGTTACTTGGATATGGGGCAGAAGTAGTCTAGGATGTTTTCCAAAGTTCTAGATTGAGATGGGGAATACAGGAGGAAGAGTCAGATTAGGCAGGAATGCAGATTAGTTCAGTTTTGGACATGTTGTAGAATATATAAGGATGTTCAGTGGGCACTTGGATATAGAGGTCATAGGGCTGTAGAGACATGTAGAGGACTGATACAGTGATCAGTCTCTGTCATCTTTACAAGAAGATAGGGCAAAGTGGGTAGATGCGAGATGCATTTTGGAAAGAAAATCAAGATTTGCTGATGGATTAGATTGATACTAATGGTGAGGGAAAGTAATGCAGCTAAAGAAGGAGTATGTTGAGGGAAGTTTGTATTTTGAAATGCTTCTATTAAAAAAGAACAAAAAAATCCGAGATAAGATTCCAACTGAAGAGGTTAGAAAAACCAAACTGAGTTAACCCAAAGAAGGCAGATGGAGAAAAATAATTTTTTTAAATGTAGAAATTACTGAAAAAGAAAAAAAAAGAAGTTATCTGGATATACTCTATAAAACCAAATACTGGCTTTTTGAAAACACAAATACAATACAGCTCTGGTAAAACTGATGACAAGGAGAGAGGAGAAAACACAAAAACATCTGTAATGAAAAAGAACATGACTACAAGTAAAAATTGAACAAATAACAAGATAATACTGTGCCAGCAATCTTAAAAAATATATAAATTGGGTAATTTCCTAGAATAATACATCTTATCAAAATTGACTTACTAGAAATAGAAAACATAGACTTACTTTTAAAACATGAATAAATAGTTAAGACAGCCCACCAAAATACAAAACTAGAGAAAAACTTGGAGTCCAGATGGTTTTTTGGTCAAGGTCTATCAAGCTTCCCAGAAATAGAAGCAAATATCTTACACACATTGTTCTAGAAAAAAGATGAGTGGACACATTCAGTTAATCTTATGGTACTAGAATGACTTAGTCATACTAGTCAAGGAGTATATACAGTCAAAGAGAGAATGATAATGGCTTATAATTTTTTTTATCTCACTTGTGAATAGGTGTGGAAATTCAGAATAAAATTTAGCAAACATAAGTCAGCAATGTAGTTTTAAAAGATCATGATTAAGTTTATCCAAAGAATGCAAATGTGAGTCATCGTGAAAAAAATGAATTAACATAGTTCCTTTTAACAAATTAAACGAGAAAAATTGATTGTTCAGAGGTTGCAGATAAAGCATTCATTAAAGTGTAACATTTATAATGAAATTATCTTTGCAAACTTGAAGTAGAGGGTACTTTAACCTGGTGAGGAATTTCAGAAACCTTTAACCTATGCCATATTTAATAGTGAAGCAGTAGAAGCATTTGCTTTAAAGCCAGGAATGAGGCAAGGATTCCTATTGTTGCCACTTCTAGTCATCAGTTCACTGAAGGTTCTAGTCAAAGTAGTAAGAAAAAGAAAAAACAATGAAATGTGTTGGAAAGAAACACTGTTATTGCTTGCAATACTTTATTTTTTTAATTTTTATTAGAGTACAGTTGATTTACAATGTTGCATTAGTTTCTGCTATACTACAGTGGGGTTTTTTTAAAATCTTTATTGGAGTATAATTGCTTCATAATACTGTGTTAGTTTCTGTTGTACACCACGGTGAATCAGCCATATGCATACACACGTCCCCATATCCCCTCCCTCTTGAGCCTCCCTCCCATCCTCCCTATCCCACCCCTCTAGGTCATCGCAAAGCACCGAGCTGATCTCGCTGTGCTATGCCGCTGCTTCCCACTAGCTAACTGTTTTACATTTGATAGTGTATATATGTTGATGCTACTCTCACTTCACCCCAGCTTCCCCCTCCCACCCCATGTCCTCAAGTCCATTCTCTAAGTCTACGTCTTTATTCCTGCCCTGCAACTGGGTTCATCAGTGCCTTTTTTTTTTTTTTAGAGTCCATATATATGCGTTAGCATATGGTATTTGTTTTTCTGACTCACTTCATTCTGTATGACAGACTCCAGGTCTATCCACCTCACTACAAGTAACTCATTTCTCTTTATGGCTGAATAGTATTCCATTGTATATATGTGCCACATCTTCTTTATTCATTCATCTGTTGATAGACATTTAGGTTGGTTCCACATCCTGGCTATTGTAAATAGTGCTGCAGTGGAACATTGTGGTACATGACTCTTTTTGAATTATGGTTTTCTCAGGGTATATGCCCAGTAGTGGGATTGCTGGGTCATATGGTAGTTCTGTTTTTAGTTTTTTAAGGAACCTCCATACTGTTCTCCATAGTGGCTGTATCAATTTACATTCCCACCAACAGTGCAAGAGGGTTCCCTTTTCACCACACTCTTTCCAGCATTTATTGTTTCTAGATTTTTTGATAATAACCATTCTGACTGGTGTGAGGTGATACCTCATTGTAGTTTTGATTTGCATTTCTCTAATAATTAGTGATGTTGAGTATCTTTTCATGTGCCTCTTGGCTATCTGTATGTCTTCCTTGGTGAAATTTAGACATTAAGGTCTTCGGCCCATTTTTTAACTGGATTGTTTGTTTTTTTGATATTGAGCTCCATGAGCTGTTTGTATATTTTGGAGATTAATCCTTTGTTGTTTCATTTGCAAATATTTTATCCCATTCTGAGGGTTGTCATTTTGTCTTGTTTATGGTTTCCTTTGCTGTGCAAAAGCTTTTAAGTCCCATTTGTTTATTTTTGTTTTTATTTCCGTTACTCTAGGAGGTGGGTCAGAAAAGATCTTGCTGTGGTTTAGGTCAAAGAGTGTTTTTCCTATGTTTTCCTGTAAGAGTTATTGAAGAGGCTGTCTTTTCTCCATTGTATGTTCTTGCCTCCTTTGTCATAAATTAGGTGACCGTATGTGTGTGGGTTTATCTCTGGGCATTCTATCCTGTACCATTGATCTATATTTCTGTTTTTGTGCCAGTACCATACTGTCTTGATTACTGTAGGTTTGTGGTATAGTTTGAAGTTGGGGAGGCTGATTCCTCCAACTCCATTTTTCTTTCTCAAGATTGCTTTGGCTATTTGGGCTCTTTAGTGTTTCCATACTAATTGTAAAATTTTTTGTTCTAATTCTGTGAAGAATGCCCTTGGTAGTGTTTTTTTTTGTTTTTTTTTTGTTTTTTTTGTTTTTTGTGGTACGTGGGCCTCTCATTGTTGTGGCCTCTCCCGTTGCAGAGCACAGGCTCCGGACACGCAGGCTCAGCGGCCATGGCTCACGGGCCCAGCCGCTCCGCGGCACATGGGATCTTCCCAGATCGGGGCACGAACCTGTGTCCCCTGCATCGGCAGGCGGACTCTCAACCACTGCGCCACCAGGGAAGCCCCCCTTGGTAGTTTGATAGGGATTGCCTTGAATCTGTAGATTGCTTTGGGTAGTATAGTCACTTTCACAATATTGATTCTTCCAGTCCAAGAACATGGTATATCTCTCCATCTGTTTATGTCGTCTTTGATTTCTCTCATCAGTGTTTATAGTTTTCTGAATAAAGTCTTTTGCTTCCTTAGGCAGGTTTATTCCTAGGTATTTTATTGTTTTTGTTGTAATGGTAAATGGGATTGTTTCCTTAATTTCTCTTTCTGATTTTTTGTTGTTGGTGTATAGGAATGCCAGAGATTTCTGTGCATTAATTTTGTATCCTGCAACCTTACCGAATTCATTG
Organism: Stenella coeruleoalba; assembly: GCF_951394435.1. Lineage (NCBI taxonomy): Eukaryota > Metazoa > Chordata > Mammalia > Artiodactyla > Delphinidae > Stenella > Stenella coeruleoalba. Next base: position 73,753,504 of record NC_137161.1, read on the forward strand.
ATTAGTTCTAGTAGTTTTCTGGTGACATCTTTAGGATCTTCTATGTATAGTATCATGTCATCCACAAACAGTGACAGTTTTACTTCTTCTTTTCCAATTTGGATTCCTCTTATTTCTTTTTCTTCTCTGATTGCCATGGCCAGGACTTCCAAAACTATGTTGAATAATAGTGGCGAGAGTGGACATCCTTGTCTTATTCCTGATCTTAGTGGAAATGCTTTCAGTTTTCATTGAGTATGATGCTTTCTGTGGGTTTGTCATATATGGCCTTTATTATGTTGAGGTAGGTTCCCTCTATGCCAATTTTCTGGAGAGTTTTTATAATAAATGGGTGTTCAATTTTGTCAGAAGTTTTTTCTGCATCTATTGAGATGATCATATGGTTTTTTATTCCTTAATTTGTTAATGTGGTGTATCACATTGATTGATTTGAGTATATTGAAGAATCCTTGAATACCTGGGATAAATCCCACTTGATCATGGTGTATGATCCTTTTAATGTGTTATTGGATTCTGTTTGCTAGTATTTTGTTCAGGATTTTTGCATCTTTGTTCATCAGTGATACTGGTCTATAATTTTCTTTTTTTTAATTAATTTATTTTTGGCTTCATTGGGTCTTCATTGCTGCACATGGGCTTTCTCTAGTTGTGGCGAGTGGGGGCTACTCTCATTGCAGTGCGCAGGCTTCTCATTGTGGTGGCTTCTCTTGTTGCAGAGCACAGGCTCTAGGAGCATAGGCTTCAGTAGTTGCAGCACGGGGGCTCAGTAGTTGTGGTGCACGGGCTTAGTTGCTCCACAGCATGTGAGATCTTCCCAGACCAGGGCTCGAACCCGTATCCCCTGTATTGGCAGGCAGATTCTAAACCACTGCACCACCAGGGAAGTCCCTATAATTTTCTTTTTTTGTAATATCTTTTTCTGGTTTTGGTATCTGGGAGATGGTGACTTTGTAGAATGAATTTGGGAGTGTTTCTCCCTCTGCAGTTTTTTGGAAGAGCTTGAGAAGGATCGGTGTTAGCTCTTTTCTAAATGTTTGATAGAATTCGCCTGTGAAGCCATCTCTTCCTGGACTTTTTTGTTTGTTGGAAGATTTTTAATTATTGTTTCAGTTTCATTACTTGTGATAGGTCTGCTTATAGTTTCTAATTCTTCCTGGTTCAGTCTTGGAAAATTGAACCTTTCCAAGAATTTGTCCATTTTTTTGTGGTTGTCCATTTTATTGACATAGTTGTTTGTAGTAGTCTCTTATAATCCTTTGTATTTCTGCAGTGTCAGTTGTGATTCCTCCTTTTTCATTTGTAATTTTATTGATTTGCATCGTCTCCCTTTTTTTCTTAGTCTGGCTAATGGTTTATCAATTTTGTTTATCTTAAAGAACCAGCTTTTAGTTTTATTGATCTTTGCTATTGTTTTCTTCATTTCTATTTCAGTTATTTCTGCTCTGATTTTTATGATTTCTTTCCTTCTACTGACTTTGGGTTTTCTTTGTTCTTCTTTCTCTAGTTGTTTTAAGTGTAGGGTTATATTGTTTATTTGAGAATTTTCTTGTTTCTTGAGGTGAGATTGAATTGCTACAAGCTTCCCTCTTAGAACTGCTTTTGCTGTATCCCATAGGTTTTGGGTCGTAGTGTTTTCATTGTCATTTGTTTCTATGTATTTTTTTATTTCTTCTTTGATTTCTTCAGTGATCTCTTGGTTATTTAGTAGCGCACTGTTTAGCCTCCATTTATTGTGTTTTTTGCACTTTTTTTCCTGTAATTGATTTCCAATCTCATAGCATTGTGGTCAGAAAAGATGCTTGATACGATTTCAATTTTCTTAAATTTTCCGAGGCTTGATTTGTGACCCAAGAGGTGATCTGTCCTGGAGAATGTTCCATGTGCACTTGAGAAGAAAGTGTATTCTGCCACTTTTGGGTGGAATGTTCTATAAATATCAACTAAATCTATCTGGTCTATCGTGTCATTTAAAGCTTGTGTTTCCTTATTTATTTTCTGTTTGGATGATCTGTCCATTGGTGTAAGTGGGGTGTTAAAGTCCCCTACTATTATTGTGTTACTGTCGATTTCTCCTTTCTTGGTTGTTAGCGTTTGCCTTATGCATTGAGGTGCTCCTCTGTTGGGTACATATGTATTTATAATTGTTATATCTTCTCCTTGGATTGATCCTTTGATCATTATGTAGTGTCCCTCCTTATCTCTTGTAACAGCCTTTATTTTAAAGTCTATTTTATCAGATATGAGTATTGCTACTCCAGCTTTCTTTTGTTGTGCATTTGCATGGAATATCTTTTCCCATCCCTTCACACCTTCAGTCTGTATGTGTCCCTAGGTCTGAAGTAGGTCTTGTAGACAGCATATATATGGGTCTTATTTTTGTAGCCATTCAGCCAATCTGTGTCTTTTGGTTGGGGCACTTAATCCATTTACATTCAAGGTTATTATTGATATGTATGTTCCTATTACCATTTTCTTAATTGTTTTGAGTTTGTTTTTGTAGGTCCTTTTCTTCTCTTGTGTTTCCCACTTAGAGAAGTTCCTTTAGCATATGTTGTAAAGCTGGTTTGTTGTGATGATTCACCTTTGTTGTAAAGCTTGGAGTAGTTATATATGTCATTTTAAAAAAATTGGAAAAGGCTCAGTGTCTAAAATGTCAAAAAATTATTTTAAACATTAAGAAGACATAGACAAACATCCTACTGGTAAATGGCCAAAGATTCAGGCAGTTCACCTAGGAAGAATCTAAATGGCCGATAAAGAAGTAAAAGGATATTCTGTTTCAGGGAGCTGTAATTTTAAATAATGGTGAGATACAATTTCACATGATCTCGTTGGTCCAGATCCAAAAGATTGCCTTAGAATATCAAGCGTTGGCATGAATGTTGGGAAATGGAGCGAACCTTTTCCTTGCTGGGGGAAGTGTAAACTGGTATGACTTCCTCGGAGAGTCTGACAATATAAAGTCAAGTTGCAGACGGGCCTACTGGTGACCTCGTTGTGTTAGAACCACTCTTGTGCCTGCTCTGGTGCCCTTTGTGAGTGAAACAGTGGGAAGAACCCAGCTGGGCTTCTATGCCTGTGATAATTCAACTGTGATACACTTGCATCCTATACAGCAGGTAAACCCAGTAGACTGAATCAACAGAGATAAATCTCAGAAACAGAATGTTGAGTCAAAGACTCTTGTGAAAACAAACAGGTACACAGCCTGGCTTGTTGCACGCGGTCGCTATTGGTTCTTAGGGGCTGTTGATGCATCTTTTTCTCTCTAAAATTTAAAAGCTGGCACAGATTTTTTAAATCGTTTTAGTGTTGTAGTCTGATCATGTATATAAGAGCTCATTACATGCCAGCTACTGTTCTGGGGACCAGGAGCCAGGGCCATAGCAGTGAGCAAGACTGGCAAAATGTCCGCTCTCTTGGAGCTCACAAATGAGGGGTGATAGACTATGAACAAGTAGAAACGTAACTAGACAGTGTGAAGGAAGTCAAGCAGGGTCCTGGGAGGCCGGGGGCTGAGGGTGGTCAGGGAAGGCCTCTCTGAGGAACTGACTACTGAGCATAGACCTGCATTCTAAGAAGAGCAAGCATGTGGAAATTTAGGGCTAAAGCATTCCAGGCAGAGGTAAAAAGCCTGCAGATAGGACATGTTCAAAATTCCAAGAATAAAATACTTAGGAATAAGTTTAACAAAAGAAGTGCACACATATGCTTTGATAAATACAAAATATTAAAATAAATGAAAGAGAACGGAAATAAGTGGAAAGGCATCCCAGGTTCGTGGACTGGAAGATAATATTGTTAAAGTGGTGGTACTCCCCAGACTGATTTGTGGATTCAGTGTAATCCCTATCAAAGTAACAGCTGACTTCTTTGCAGAAATTGACAAGCTGATCCTGAAAAATAGCAAGGCCAGTGTGGCCAGCGGCCGGTGAATGAGGAGGGAATGTTGGTGGAGAGGTAGTCATAGAGGTTGGCGGGGCTTCTGGATCATGACACCCTGTGGGCCTTCACAGGAATCTCATGCCAGGTCCAGTGGGAAGCCTTAGGAGGGCTTTAAGCAGGGGAGTGATAAAATTCAGTACTTGTTGAGTGCCTGCTCTCTGCCAGGTGCTGGGATGGGCATGAGTATGGTGATGAACAGGACAGAATGTTGAATAAATAGGATTCAGCTCTTCAGTGGTAGGAAATAAGAGTATCCTCAGTTTATTTTTGTACATGTTGGCATGTATTTGTGTCGTATTACTGACTTAAACATTTTCTTAAGTAATATGGAAGTAGCAAGTGTTCATTAAAGAATAATTAGAAAATTCAAACTGAAAGAATGCCTATCTTTCAAGATCCTACCACTTGGAAATAATGACAGTTAGCATTTAGTGGTCTTCTATTTCCTTCTAGTCTTTTGAATGGATTTATGATTAGATAGTTCTCAAGTTCAATAACGAGTGACCTCCTCATCCCCCCAAACCGTCAAAGAAACAGAAGTGAGAGTCATAGGTTTTCTTTTGGCGAGTCAGTGGGTGAATCTTCTGATTCATTCCTTTCAGGTGGAGCTGATCAGAATAATGTTCAACATCAACCCCCTGGAGAACCTGAAGGTGTACATCAGCAGCCGGCCCCCCTTGGTGGTCTTTATGATCAGTGTAAGCGCCATGGCAATAGCTTTCCTGACCTTGGGCTATTTCTTCAAAATCAAGGAGATCAAGTCACCAGAAATGGCAGAGGTATAGTAAATTCTAAGTTCTCCTCTCAGACTGGCTGGACCTTTATAGAGTGGGAAAACACCTTTTGGCTCTCCATATACCTTTCTTTGGTTGTGACTTTTATCCCAGTGAGAAAGAGTAATATTTATTCAGAATTTTTGGTCTTGCATCTTGCTGTGGCTCACTTTGTTAGGAAATAACCTAGTCAGATAGTTATTGATTTAAATAATGCTACCAGCTTTAGTTAGACTGTTTCAGCAATGAAACATGTATTTTGGAAAATATATTTGCAAAATGTTTGTGTCAAGAAGATCAAGAACTAACTTCTTTGCTATTCATATTAAATTAGCTAACTACAATTTTTAAAAACTGTAAACTTTTTTTTTTTTTTTTTTTTTTTTTGCGGTACGCGGGCCTCTCACTATTGTGGCCTCTCCCGTTGCGGAGCACAGGCTCCGGACGCGCAGGCCCAGCGGCCATGGCTCACAGGCCAAGCCGCTCCACGGCATGTGGGATCTTCCCGGACCGGGGCACGAACCCGTGTCCCCTGCATCAGGAGGCGGACTCTCAACCACTGCGCCACCAGGGAAGCCAACATTTGTTATTTTAAAGCCATATATTGTCATGGAGTTTTATCAGCTGTACTGATAGCTTTTTCATTGGAGAAGAAGAAATTCTAAAGAAATTAGAAAGCAGGATCTTATTTCCAAAGATATTTGCCTTTTTCTTATCAAGGAAAGCTTCAGTAATCTACAAACTTGCCTTCTAGATTTTATTTTTTGGTCAATTTAAGTGAATTATTTGGGCGTTGCTCTTTATTCGCTAGTCTAGGCATATAATAATTTTTGAACAGTCATAATACAGATTTTAAAAGATGTGTGTGGGACTTCCCTAGTGGCACAGTGGTTAAGACTCTGCCTGCCAGTGCAGGGGACACAGGTTCGAGCCCTGGTCTGGGAAGATCCCACATGCCACGGAGCAACTAAGCCTGTGTGCCACAACTACTGAGCCTGCGCTCTAGAGTTCACGAGCCACAACTATGGAGCCTGCATGCCACAACTACTGAAGCCCGCATGCTTAGAGCCTGTGCTCCGCAACAAGAGAAGCCACCGCAGTGAGAAGTCCACACACCACAACAAAGAGTAGCCCCGGCTCACCACAACTAGAGAAAGCCTGCATGCAGCAACGAAGACCCAATGCAGCCAAAAATCAAAAATATCATAAAATAAATTTAAAAAGTGTTTCTGCATATCAGAAAACAATACAGTTGATAATCTTGTTTAATAGAGGTGAATAACAATATCCCTATTAATAAATTTATTTTATGCGTTAGAAATTATGCTGAATCAATGATATGGTGAATTTACTGGTGGATAAGTGTCTTTTAGGACAAATTAGTTCCCGTCTTAGATTCTGTGAGTGTCTTCTCTTACACTTTTTCTTCTTGGGTGTGTTCGTTGGTGGGAGTGGCCATGGGGGCGGGGATAGGGATTGCATTATTGTTGCATCGTGTGTGCCTTGTGATGAAGAGGAGAGTTTTGCTCAGTGTTACGGGGATTATGCTTCCTCTTGTGCTCTGTGGCATTCTAGATCATAGGTGATGTTAGCAAGAAGGGACCACCTTCCCACATTAAGTCTCTAATACAAAGTAACAAGTTTTAGCTGTTTCTCCTGTGAAACCCTTCCAAAGAGTTTCTTACCAAGATACCTGCTGGCTGGCTTCGTTCTCCCCCTTTTCTGACCCTGCCTGAATCTTTAAAGGTTATCGAAACAGGCTGTACCTACATTAGGGCTGAAAATGAACATTCTAGTCGCAACCAAAGTTCTTCAGCATCCTGGCATTGCTCTCCCTCAAAGCTCAAGTCCATGTTGAACACGCAGCCAAGATCAATGGTTAAGATGTAGCCCGGATAATTAGCCCTTAATCAAAATGGGGCCTGACATTGGCCTTGGCCAGCTGTTCAAAATGGACTCGAACTCTGCAGGAAAGCAGAGCTGCAAGATGCTGCAGAACTTTGATTATGATTAATTTAGTGATTTTATTTTCAAATGAGGATCCTAGGTCTATGGGGAAAGTTTGGTGCTGTGAATCAGAAAACAATTCTAAGTCTGCCTTCAACTCAGCTGGCATTGGAGAGTCCCTGATTTGCTCTGGGCCTCAGTTTCCTCATGTCTGGAATAGGAAGGGGTGAGACTAGGATGTTCATTTTCAGCCCTAATGTTCTTTAATGGTCTGCTGAGTTTGTAGGTGTCAGGGAAAATGTAATTTGAAATATCTGGTTGCCTTCTTACTAAATGCCAGATACTGATAAACTGAGGCTATAAAGGTAGACCTGACTGGTTAGGGATTACTCCGAATGGCATTTTTAATCAATGTTAGAATTATTCAAAATGTAACTTGGGGCTTCCCTGGTGGCACAGTGGTTAAGAATCTGCTTGCCAATGCAAGGGACATGGGTTCGAGCCCTGGTCCGGGAAGATCCCACATGCCGTGGAGCAACTAAGCCCATGTGCCACAACTACTGAGCCTGTGCTCAAGAGCCTGCAAGCCACAACTACTGAGCCCATGTGCCACAACTACTGAAGCCTGCATGCCTAGAGCCCGTGCTCCGCAACAAGAGAAGCCACGACAGTGAGAAGCCCGCGTACCACAACAAAGAGTAGCCCCCCTCTCGCTGCAACTAGAGAAAGCCTGTGTGCAGCAACGAAGACCCAATGCAGCCAAAACTAAAAAAAAATTTTTTTTTAAAATGTAACTTGGGGCTTCCCTGGTGGCGCACTTGTTAAGAATCTGCCTGCCAATGCAGGGGACACGGGTTTGAGCCCTGGTCCGGGAAGATCCCACATGCTGTGGAGCAACTAAGCCCATGCGCCACAACTACTGAGCCTGTACTCTGGAGCCCACGAGCCACAACTAGTGAAGCCCACATGCCTAGAACCCATGCTCCGCAACAAGAGAAGCCACTGCAATGAGAAGCCTGCACACTTCAATGAAGAGTAGCCCCCGCTCGCCGCAACTAGAGAAAGCCTGCATGCAGCAATGATGACCCAGCGCAGCCAAAAATAAAATGAATAAATAAATTTATTTAAAAAAAATGTAACTTGGTTTGTCTTCACCTTTGGCACCTTTTTGTAGATAATGTTGCTTGGGAGAAAGAAGTTGTATGTAACAGCCTCAGTTGATTTGTTATTGCTATTTTAGCCTGAGTTCATCTTTGGGTGTCTGCTAAAACTAAAAACACACACCCTGGTGGGTACTTTGTTGGTGTCAGTTTTAAAACTGCTTATAATTTAAACCATCAGTACAGATATTAAGAGAAGCCTGAAAACATCTTTTCTCCTCCCTTTTGAAATTGTTCCTGTTCTAAAGTGGCATCCAAAGTCCATGACGAGGGGGGAAAGTACCACACGAGTGTTGGTAGTTACTGCAGTTTTGCGTTCCCAAGACAGAAAGCAAGGTGTAGAAAATTGACCTTATGAGAAAATATTTTAAGGTGGCCTTAATTTTTAAAAAATAACTAATTGTAACTGTTAAATGAGTTTGGATTAATACTTTTAATATTTTACTACTTTTGTTCAATCTTTCTTTTCAAGCTTGATTCTGAGGCTAGATCATTTCCTGTAAGTTTAATACCCTTTTTTTCTTTACATATTTTCCTAAGTTGGCTTAATCTCACAGTGTAATAGCTCATGCCAATGAAGAGTTTATATTTTAGATTTTGAATGTGAGAGTGGTTGAAAAACCACACTATTACGCCAGCACAAGAGGCTGAATGCTGTGTTGTTGTATTTTGAAGGACTGACTCTGAGGCATGGTCCCCTGTTGTGTGATGCCACACCGTGGGTTGTGACTGTCACTGCACCGGCAGCACTTTCAGTCGGCTCAGGCTTGTTTTCCTCTCTCTCGTTTTACTGAAGGATTGGAATACCTTTCTGCTGCGGTTTAATGATTTGGACTTGTGCGTATCAGAGAATGAAACACTAAAGCATCTCACAAACGACACCACAGCTCTGGAAAGCACAGTGACCAGCGGCCAGGCCAGGATGTCCACCCAGTCCCCACAGTCCCTGGAGGATTCAGGCCCAGTGAACATCTCAGTTGCAATCACACTAACCCTGGACCCACTCAAACCCTTTGGCGGGTACTCTCGCAACGTCACCCATCTGTACTCGACTGTTCTCGGGCATCAGATTGGACTCTCAGGTATGTGAGTGTTAGCCACTTCTCTCCAGGCTTTCTCAGGTAACAGCTGTTACAACACAGAGCATTAGAGTGTACGGTTTTACTCATCAGACTGTTTTTTATTTTTTGTATATGTCTTCCCTTTTGTTGAGTTTGAACTAAACGAAGCCAAGAAGGGACCATTTCTACTACATCTTCACCTATTAAAGTGTTTGGTATGCAGTAGGCTCTCAATAAAAGCCCATAAGAGTAGGAGACTGGGAAAAAATTATAAGGCCTATTTCTGGTCTTAATATTTAAAAACACACATTTTAAAATTTGAGTTTTTATTTTTCTTTAATTTTATTGAAGTATAGTTGATTTACAATGTTGTTAATTTCTGTACAGCACAGTGACTCAGTTATACATATTCTTCATATTCTTTTCCATTATGGTTTGTTACAGGATATTGAATATGGTTCCCTGTGCAGGACCTTGTTTATCCATCCTGTATATAATAGTTTGCCTCTGCTAATCCCAATTCCCAATCCATCCCTCCCCCACCAGCCCACCCCCTGGCAACCACAAGTCTGCTCTCTATATCTTTGAGTCTGTTAAAAACACCAATTTTTTATTCTGGCTCATCATTTTGGAGTTTTCAGTACATACTACAGATATTGCTACTAGTCTTAAAATTTTGTGAATGCGCTGGGCTAAGAACTAGAAAAAGCCTGGTCTCTTCCCTTTGGAATTTTGGGATAAGGAAGAGACAAGCGTAATGTGAGTTAATATTCATCAAGCACTTAAAATAGTTCCTGGCACAAAGGAAATGCTATATAAATGCTTGTTAAATAATATTAAAAATAAACACTTATGGAACATTGAGCACTGCCCTTGGACTAGTGCTAAACCCATGACAGACTGTAGGTGATTCAGGTGATTGTAGGTGATTTAGGAGAAGGTTGGAAAGTAGAAGCTGGAATAATCAGGAAAGGCTTTGTGCCAGAGGCTTGGGCCTTGGAAGAATCATCTTTGGTTTGGTTACCAAGAACCTTTTAAAGTCCTTGAAGGAACTTGGGAGTGCCTGCCAGCCTCCTGTTGGCTGTACCAGGTGAGAGCTGTTCCCATGTAAGGAGGTAAGGGCGACATCTGGGTTTTCCACATAGCAAGTGGACCTTTTTCTTCCGCTGTGATGTTCGAATACCTTATTCATTTACGCTTCATCACTCACCCGTCTCATGACCTTTCTTAAGTCTGTTTAGCCGTCTGATCCTCAGTCTACTCGTTTGTAAAGGGGAACAGTAACACTTCTTTGGTCATGTTCTTAGGATAGTGGTACATCTTAAGTGAAGTAGTACATATAAAAGCAGTTTGAAAATGGTAAGAGTGCTGTATGAAAGCTGTAACAATGGTGATGACTTACCCAGCCCCAGCCTTCCCACTGAGGCATGGCCTGGGCCCTTGCGTGGCAACTCCAGGCCTTGGCTGAAGGTGACCCCCCTCCGTTTGCCATTTTGTGGCTCTGCCAGGTGAGCAGGCCTCAGTCTGGCTCGGAACTGCTGTTATTCCTGAAACCCCACAAAAGCAGGGGTCCCAATTCAGTGGGCTGATAGGTGATTCCTGGGTGGGTTTGATGTCAGGATTCATTCAGATTCCAGAGAATAATAAATGTATGAATTCTCGCTTTACTTACCAAAAAACCAATTTCTCTTTCCAGGCAGAGAAGCCCACGAGGAGATAAACATTACCTTTACCCTGCCCACAGCCTGGAGCTCGGACGACTGTGCCCTTCACGGCCACTGTGAGCAGGTGGTGTTCACAGCCTGCATGACCCTCACAGCCCACCCTGGCGTGTTCCCTGTCACTGTGTAAGTACTTTCCTGACCCCATAAGAAGCTCCATTTACTGTAAACGTGACTGGGATGCCTGAGCAAATTCTCAGGACAGCTTGCCTCGTGTTACTTTGTAGAATTGTCATTACTGGGGCCTGTCTATAAGATTGTTTCAGTTTAATTTTGGTTTTCTAAAGGTAAAACTTCTGCATAGAAGTATCAGAGGGTTAGTGTTTCAACAAGGTTGTGAAAGCATCTGGTTGCTGTGTGTAAGTTTTAGGTGGCCTTTCCTGTTGGTAGAAGAAGCCACAGGAAAGATGAATAAGAGCTGATCCTGTGACCATAATGACATTTAAGGCTCCTGAAAGATAAAGGTTTTGTTCGTCTCCATTATCCAGGAAGAGTTATTTTTTAAATTGATAGTATAAATTGAACATTATTTTCCGTGATATAGTTACTGTTTCTGAAACTTTTGCTTCATATATATATATATATATATTTTTTTTTTTTTTTTTTTTTTTGCGGTATGCGAGCCTCTCACTGTTGTGGCCTTTCCCGTTGCGGAGCATAGGCTCCGGACGCGCAGGCTCAGTGGCATGGCTCACGGGCCCAGCCACTCCGCGGCATGTGCGAACTTCCTGGACTGGGGCACGAACCCGTGTCCCCTGCATCAGCAGGCGGACTCTCAACCACTGCGCCACCAGGGAAGCCCTGCTTCATATTTTTTTTGAGCAGCTGTCAGTGTAACCGCTTTGCCTTTAAGGCTTTTCTTGCCTCTCCTTTCTCTGGAAAGGAGATAATGATCTGTAATTACATGAAATACACAAGATGTAGCCTATTTAAAAGAATCTTAGGGTGAATCCTTTAAAAATAATAATCCTGGGATTTATCTGTTTTAGACATTTGGAGGTTTGTAGGACAAGTTAAGCATTATTTGCTGTTGGTTGTAATATCTGATAGAGAACTTTGTATGTAAGACTTCCAGTTGTGACTAAGAGTTTAGATAATTTGAGAAAATGGGCTTAAAAGGAGCGAGTCCTTTTCTGGCCACATCATATGCGAGAGGACATGTGTTGAATTCTGAAGGCAGAAGTCTAACACCCAGACTCCTAAGTGCCGGATGCCTATTTCTTATTCTTTACGTGTTTATTAATTTTTTTAAAGAAATTGGGCTTCCCTGGTGGCACAGTGGTTGAGAGTCCACCTGCTGATGCAGGGGACACGGGTTCATGCCCTGGTCCAGGAGTATCCCACATGCCACGGAGCGGCTGGTCCTGTGAGCCATGGCCGCTGAGCCTGCGCGTCCGGAGCCTGTGCTCCACAACGGGAGAGGCCACAACATTGAGAGGCCCGCGTACCGCACAAAAAAAAAAAAAAAAATCACTGAACTAAAAATATAATGGTATTTATCTCAAGAGAATATGTTTCTTATTCATTCTGCACGTGTGGCTCTTCTTGGTGCTATGCCAGCGCTGGTGGCTGAGACACAAGTAAATGTCTCAAGGCCACTGAGCATGTGTCTTGCCCCGTCTTCTCCTGCAGACAGCCGCCGCACTGTGCTCCTGACACCTACAGCAACGCCACGCTCTGGTACAAGATCTTCACAACTGCCAGAGATGCCAACACAAAATATGCTCAAGACTACAATCCTTTCTGGTGTTACAAGGGGGCCATTGGAAAAGTCTATCATGCTTTAAATCCCAAGCTTACAGTTATTGTTCCAGATGTAAGTGAGGACAGTTGGTGTGTATGTGTGTGTGTGTCCAGGAACTGTTAGAGCAGGCCCTGTTTACCTCCTTGGGTTAGCTTAGCCCCTGCCATTCTAGCTGTCCAGCTGGGTTGGGAGACCAGGTGGAGTGCTGGAGACTTGGAAAAACATGCCGCCCATTGGGTTAAGAAAATTGCTTCTGTTCTGTTTCCCGCTTTGTTCAACAGCAGTTATTTATTGAGCACTGCTGTGTGCCTAACCTGGGGCTACAGCAGAGGCTGGTTCAGTCTTACTCATCCACGCAGCCACTCACTGAAGCGTATTGGGTTAGTGTCAGTCTGAGCAATAAATAGTTCAGAATCCAGAAAGGCAGAAGTCAATAGGAGGAGATGACTCTGGCTAGTTATTGATGCCTGTGTAGGATTTTACTTTGTAAGGAGGAAATGGGCAGAAGGCACTGTACTATGGACTAGTGGATGATTTGCTAGTTTAGTTTGCTGCTCTGACTTGAGCCCACCTTTAACAGACTGCACTGAATTTTTGTAAATCCTCTTTTCTTCTGTCCGTATATGCCAGGTGGATTTTTCTTTTTGCCCGGTCCGTCCTTCTCTTTCCTTATGCCGCGTTTTTATCAAGTTGTGGACAGTGGTATACCAGGGGCCTGCAGCAATGGGGATCAGGCTGTATGGTGGGCAGGGGCCAGGCTCCAGAAGGCCCTTTGTGCCTCGCTGAGGTGTTTAGACTTTCTCCTCGGACGAGGCCATCACTGCCTGAGTTTGGGCTCTAGGGAATTTGTAGAGCAGTGTGTCAGGAAGACTTGTCTGCCCAACTGATGTGTGTAAATGGGATGGCGCCTGAGGCCTGGAGCTGTGAGAAGGAACAGGAGTGGGGGCCTGGCTGGGATCTCAACAACTGGCCGAGCCCGGTGGCTGCTTGCCTGTGGGACATCAAGGAGGAGTGAGTCAAGGCCGGCTTCAGCGTTTCCAGCCAGGGGCTTGTCCAAGTGGGGAAAGGCCCAGGAAGGAGTTAGGAGTTAGGAACACAGGCTTGGGCTGTCAGCCATGCAACCTGAGGGCTGTCAGAGCAAGAGGACGTAAAGAGAAGAGCAGGGGTTAAAGACTATGGGGCCTTGTCAGGGGCGGGGGGATTCGGACATAGGACCCCCTTAGGAAGGGAAGGTATGGGTGGTGTCGGGAACACTCTGTCTTCACTTAACAAGCTCCAGCGTTAATAGCTTAGCTGTCGATTCCCGTGTGAATTGATAGTTGCGGCAAGTCTGGAAATTGTGCACCCTGATTCCAGGAACCCAGCATTAAAATCCTCAGTAACTCAGTGCACATGTTTCTGGTTTGTTCTCTTTGTTTAGGATGACCGCTCATTAATAAACTTGCACCTCATGCACACCAGTTACTTCCTCTTCGTGATGGTAATAACGATGTTTTGCTATGCGGTTATCAAAGGCAGACCCAGCAAACTGCGTCAGAGCAATCCTGAATTTTGTCCTGAGAAGGTGAGCAGTGGGTGGGGTCTGACCCAGCATTGCACCAGAAGGTCCCAATTAGTCCTTATTCCATTTATTGTGGGTGATTCCTTTCCTCCAGCGAAATTACTTCCTGTCTTTTTATCAGCAGTCATCTCCCCTCAGCCTCAATTATGGTGTTGCATCTTCAACCATATACCCAGGCCTCAGCTGGGAAAAAAGTGTTCTCTAATCCCCACTGGCAAGCGGCTGAACCTGAGGGCTGCCTCCCCTCCGATTCCACGAGCTTGAGAAGTCACCTCCCAGAATGCTCTTCCGGGTTTCCAGACACATAACGCTGTATCGCAGCACAGTGGCTCTGCAGGGTCAGCTGCGTCTTGCAGGAGGCTCAGATTTCTATTCATTCCCTCCTAGATGAGGTCTATTTTCTTAGGGGTTTAATAGTTCCCCTGACTGATAATAGTTCCCCTGACTGATAGATGTGTGCGGTGTGGCTCCCTGGGTTTGGGATAGGACCAGAACCTGGTAAGAGTGCTGGTGGGGCCGAGTTATCCAGGCTTTGCTGCGTGACTGGGCTGCCGTCTTGCTCTCTTCTAGGTGGCTTTGGCTGATGCCTAATCCCACGGCTGCCGTTTTCTGAGAGAGACTGAGAGAACCATAATCATTGCCTGCTGAACCCAGCCTGGGCCTGGACACTCTGTGAATACATTATCTTGCAATGTTGGGTTATTCCAGCCAAAGACATTTCAAGTGCCTGTAACTGATTTGTATATATTTATAAAAAATCTGTTCAGAAATTGGTCCAATGATGCACGTGCTTCGCACTGGGCACCGCCAGAACCCTTCAGCCTCACCTGCGGACTTGGTGGGATGATCCTGAGTAGCGCCGGAGAGGATTCGTGACCTCGCCGCCAGAGCAGGCCATGCTGTCTTTCCCAGGGTCCCAGAGGCGCTTCACTGCTGGTGGGGTTGAGGTTTGCTTTGGTTCTTGTTTCAGCCCGATCTGTACAGAATGTTCAAAACAGTCTGCACCTTTGATATGATACTGCATTTCCAAAGCCACCCCAATCCATTTTGTGGATTTTATGTGTCTGTGGCTTAATAATTATAGTAACAACAATAATACCTTTTTCTCCATTTTGCTTGCAAGAAAACATACCTATCTAAGTTTTTTTTTCCTTTGAAGAAAAAATAGTCACATTTTAATACTACAATTAAGACAGATTTGTGCTTTTATGTTGAGTAAAAAGTTAAATATTTAAAAGTCACCTACATGGTACAGATCTAAGTTTCATTTTCCACGTGGACAGCGAGGAATTCGGTCTTGTTTGAGTTGAGTTGGCACAGAATGTTCCACTGTCTTTTTCTTCTCTGTTGTCCCTTCCCTCCATTATAAAAGTTAAAACAGCTTCCTCACTCAAAAGGGCTTAAAAATGAAGTACACACGGCTCTAGAGTGAAAACGAGCTGTTCTCTTCTGGAATGCAGATGACAGTATGGAGAGAGAGGGTGATGAGTCGGTCTAATAGTTATGACAGGGTTTCTTGTTTTCTTTGAAGAGGGGATGGGTTTTCTTTCCTGGGTGTTCTTTGGTTTTTTGGCATTTATTTTTATGCAATTAACATTCTCAGAAGGAAATGGCAACTAGTAGTAGATCAGTAACATTAAGTAAACGATGCCTGTGAAATTTGAAGGAAAGCAATTCTGATTTGCCATTTATCTGGAAAACCAAAAGCATTTTTCTTTCCTATAACATTTTGATGATCTAATTCCTTTATCCCTGTTTTCCTTCCAAACCATCTTCATTTTAAAACAGTTGTGCATCTTTTCCAGCCCTTTCTTGTTACTTGTATTCTTACCATTTTTCTTTTTCTTAATAGCTTTTTGCCTTAACCCATAGTCATTAATGATTTCTGTGTTCTCCCAAGCCATGTTATAGCAGAAGGGCAGTTAAAACCTTGGGCGCGACTGTCAGTCAGCACTTTTTTCTCTTAACTCCAGGTCTGTATTCTGTTCTAAATTAGAACCAGCCCTGCAGTCTGAAATATATTGGCCTAGAACATTTTATCCCAGGCTTTTTTTTTTCTTTTAATATCCAGGCATTCTTAAATGGAAAACATTTGTGGGCTTTTACTTAAGGTTGTTATTAAAATAATCATCATAGTAACTTGATATGTTAATATTCCTTTTTTTCCTTTTAGTATGTTTCAAGCGCAGTAATCATACTTGTCTATCCAGTTTTTTTATGATATGAGTTGCTTACATGATGCATGGCTAACCGGTTAATTTAGTTTTCTCTTTAGAGACTTTGAGACAAGATTGAGAAAGAGCCATTTGGCTTGGCCTTTAGAAACATCAGTATCACTAAGACCAACAGATTTAGAGGAAGCTGCTACTGAATTAATAAAATCCCCATGAAGTAGAGTTACAGGAATAGATTTAGAACTGGCAGAGTAATATAAAAGGAAGACAGGTGAAAAAAGTCACTTTCACTGGTTTGTTCGATCCAGCTTGTTGCTAACATTAATGGCCCTTGTTTTAATCACAGGGACTGGCTGGCATCTGTAGCCAGGGGAGCAGGGACACTGTTAGGCATGAGGAAAGGAAGTGCCCAAAATGCCTGGATGGTATGACTTGTCATGAGGTCGGGTCACTCACTTTAAAATCCAGCATTCTCCCTCGCAGGTGATTCTCAGAGATCTTCCGGAAACCCAGCATCAGCCAGGTGTACAAAGGGAGGAGGGGAGCCCATGGGGCCTGGGCCCACTGACCCTCAGCAAGCCCAGAGGACCTGTTACTACCTGGGCACTAGCAGACAAGGCCTCGTCCTCTGCTGTCTCCTGCTGGAGGGCCTCAGGATGAGAAGAGTGTCACAGACAGGGTCTGTCTGCCATTCAGGGGTGACCCCGTGCAGGAACACTGGCTCATCCTCAGGCATCTTGGACCAGAGTCCAATAAAAGGTCAGCAACTTACTATTAAAATGGTTGTTTCAGATCATATTGATCTCTTTCCTTTTTCCTTTTGTCCTTTCACTGTATGACTTGAATCAGTTTTGATTCTATCTAGCTGTAAGTTTTTCTCGTCATTAGGAACCTGCCACTTCGGTTGCGTTTTCTTTGGCAATACGTAGGGATTCAGCATCCTAGTTTTTCAACCCTCCTGCAGGCACTGTGGGGTTTCGAGGGCCAGCGAATCCATTTCACTTACCTTGCTGCATGATGGTCAGTAGCTGATCTGTTACGGCATTCACTCCCAAATTAATTTTCTGTGTTTGAAATATGTGCATATGTGCTTTCCAGAATAAAAAATCTGAATTTGCTGTGTCTCCATTTCCTTCTGTCTGATGGGTGTTTTCTAAGGGAAGAACACGTGCGGTAAGTAATTGGGGGTGTTCTGTAAGCTGTTCTTTCCAAGTGTCACCCGTCGTCAGGATGAGGGGCGGGCAGTGGTATCCTTCTGGGTCTCACCAAGCACACGGGTCTTCTCGCTGAGAGTACAAACCTCTTTTAGTGTATTGGACCAACAAGTGCTCGCAGAGCTGACTCAACTCCTGCCCAGAAGGAGGACGTAATACAGAGCGTGAGGAGCATCTGCACGGGGATGGGAGTTTAAAGACACCCTTCTTCTTATACACGCGCCCTCTGTGTGCACTCAGCCCGGGGCTCCAGAAGCCGGCTCTGACTTCCCGGCACAGAGCTCCCGCGTGGGCCGGGCCTGTTTTGCCAGGAAATGCATCCTCCGCATTTGTAAAGGGCAGTCATGTTCACTAACGTGAATTTTTCCCTTTCCCAGTGGGCAGGGGCTCTGTGGCTCTTCCCTCCCTCGCTCTCCAGCAGGGGCTGGGTGGTAGGGGCCAGCCTCTGGGTGCTCTGTGGGACAGGACAGTGCTGAGGACGGGACACCTCAACGGGCTTTTGCTTCTACCTCCTTCGCTTCGTCCTGCCGTCTCTAGTGCGTGGAACGCTGCTCCCTCCTCGGACTCGGAGGTTTGTGTGTGGTGTTTCCATCGCGATGCAGAAGCCCTTGGAGAATAAGAGCTCACATCTTCCTTCCCTGCCGTCTGTAAAATCTGACATGGACCCAGCCCACAAGTCCAGTTGGAGATGGTGCTTTGTAAGCACCTCTTTGTCCTGGTGGGTGCACTGTGCCAGAAGGTCCTCGGACGTGCCCACTGTCCTTGCGGATTTCAAGAGAAGCGGAGTGAATGCACAGACCCGAGGTGTGCTGTGGAGTCCAGTCCAGCTCATTGTGAACTTACTTGCTGTCTTGAACAAACTCTCTCTCTGCCCGTCTGTGAGAGCCCATCTTTTTTTTTGTCGCTGAAGACCCCAAACTCCTTACACCATGCTAGTTGATGATGGATGAACTAGAGTGGTTTGATCATTGCAGGAGCAGATAGCAGGTTGAAGGGGGATAAGTTTTGCTTTTGAGGTTATTCACCCTCTTTACTCCAAACTCTTGGTCAGTCAGTCAATGACAGATTTTTCTGGGGTTCTTCGTATGTGCCATCACCCATCCAGGAGCTAGAGGCACAGCAGCACGTAGACAAAATGCCTGCCCTCTGGTGGGGAGACGGTCCAGACACACAGAAATACATTTATAATCTCATGGCAGCCAGTGATGCGATCAGGAGGGTTACCTGGATGAGGGTGATGGCTGTGACGCCAGCTGCGGTGGTCGCAGCAACCATCTTGAGGAGGTGTGCTTTGAAGGCACACAAAGGGGGGGAATCCTGGCCTGGAGCATTCCATGCGGAGGGCAGAGACTGCACTCCTAGGACCCTGGCTTACTACGGGGTGGAGGATGGGAGTCCTACAGGGATTTGTCTTCTTACCTGAGGACAAGATTCCTCCAGGCTGCTGACGGGGTGGCCACGTAGGCGTGGCAGGCCACAGGCTCTGCAGGGAGATGCTGCAGCGCCGTCTGGTCCAGGAAGGGCGTTCTCAGGACTGGAATCGGCATGGCAGGTCCAAACCCTGGCTCCAACTCCGACGGGCCACGTAACTTTGACTGAGTGGCTTAACCTCTCTGTGCCTGTTTCCTCATCTGTAAAATAAGGATAACCGTACCCACTTGAATGCAGTGAGGATTGAGCAGGTTTGTTTTTTGGGGGTCATTTTTGGCCACACCGTGCGGCTGGTGGCATCTTAGTTCCCTGACCAGAGATTGAACCTGGGACCTCGACAGTGAAAGCACGGAGTCCTAACCACTGGACCACCAGGGAATTCCCAGGAGCAGGTTAACAAAGCGCTTCGAACAGTGCCTGGCACTCTGGAAACATTTAACAGTGTGCTGTGGAGGGTGTCCAAGAGCAAGGCTAGTGGGTCACCTCTGGTTACCTTTGGTAGATGAGAACTAACAAAGCAAAGAGATCTCCTCTAAGCTCTAGTCTTCCATCAACAGTGGTGTTGCCTTTGCAATGGGTTCCTGTCATTTGCTGAAGTATTTGAGAACTGATGTCTGAAAAGGATGCGTTTATAACAAACAAATTTCATGAAATAAAAACCACCCTCACCACACATAACACGCACTGATGTTCAAAATTTTTAGTTTCTTCTATTTAATTGAAAAACTGGGCTTACCCACGAAATTGATTGCATGGCCAACTTAAAGGCAGGCAGCCTGCAATTTCAAAAGCACTGTCCTAGTGCCAGCAGTAATAGTGACCAGGTCATCGACAGATGGTAGCATATGGGGAGGCAAGAGAACACGGTGTTTAGCAGCTTGGGTTTAGGATTAGGAACCGGATTGTCTGGGTTCAAATTCTGTCACTGCCAACTTTTCTCTTGGGGATCCTTGGGCAAGTTTCATTTATACTCTCTGCCACCATTTTTTTTCATCTGTAAAAATAAGGATTGATAATAGCGTTTACTTCCTAGGGTTCTTGTGAGGATTCAGTGCATCAAAATGTGTGGAGCCTATAGAGGATAAATGCTGGTTGTCGTCGTGGAGGCCCAGAGTCAGCCGCTTACCTAGATCCCCTCCATGCAGGGGATCTGGTGGGGGCGTAGGGGCCAGCACTTGGGGGTCAGTTGGTGGAAACAGGACCAGAGCTGAGCCCACGAGCCCTGTCTACTGTCCTATTCACACGCTCCCTACTTTGGTCCCTGGAAAAGTTAAAGGTTAATGGTGCAATTCCACCAGTGATCTGATCCATTGTACAGATTGAACTGTGTGAAAGATGACACTTCTCATGACCTCTCTGATGGAAGATGTAGAGACCAGGACGTAGCCCATCTGCAGTCACGAGCACCCATTGATAAAGTGGGTACCTTGGGATGAGGCAGGGGAGTGATGTCGGAGGACGCAGGGATCAGTCCGCTGGTTATGTACTGAGTTCTGGCCCTGCAAGCTCAGCCCCAAAGCTGCATGACACTGAGCCTTCCCTCCCCAGCAGCGCGAGGTCTGCTTTGAATGGAGAGCTTCATTTACAGAAGGCTGATTCACCCACTGGGGCTGTAGCTGGTAGGGTAGAGTCTGGATCCCAGCTGGATCCCAAGCTGTGTCCAAGGCTGAAAAGTTCAGTAATGCCTGGATATTTCTGGCAAAGTGTTGGGCAACTATAAAACAGGACAAATTTGTCTAAACCAGCCATTTCAGGGCGCTGGAAGTTGACCAAAGGCAAGTAAATTAAAAAAATTGAGAAGCATCTATTTATGGAAAAACTTGCTGAACTTCAGGAAAGAACACTGAGTATCTTGCCTGGAGCTGCTTCCATTTCCCTCCTCATCCCCAGTTTGTAGTGCTAGCAGGGTGAAGGTGTCTCTAAAAACTAGCAGCTTCATTGTTGGGCTTGATCTGGAGGGAAAGGTGAAAGACCCGTGTGCAATGGCATTGTCTGTAAAAATAGCATGAACGGGGAAAGCCCACAATTTTGTTAGCCTGAGGCTGCAGTCCCACTTGGGGCAGGTGGCAGACCAGTGGACTCTAGAAATTTACCAAGGAACTCCTGGAAAAGCGAGAACCAGAGAGGTTCCACACATCCCTGGTTGAATGGGAGGCTGTGTGCACACACACGGGAGACTCAAGAAAGCTCAAGCTCTGTGGTGGAAAGTAAAAGCTGGGATAGGCTTGAAAACAGATTGAATTTTGAATAGGGTTCCCCACTCGGCCCCAGACCTATGAGCAAAGGGTGAAAGCCTTACTGGCTCGAGTGTTTGATCAGAACCTCAAACCAGTCATTGCTGGTCTCCTGTGCTATACAGATCCAGGGGCAATCTCTCGGGAGTTTTTATTTTACAAAAAAAAAAAATATATAAATTAAACTGAGCAGAGACATCATGGGCTACATACCATGGAGAAGATAGTTTCCACAGATTGAGTATAGGCAATTTACTAAAAGCAAAACAATAACATCAGCCTTGGAGGAAAATCAGAATCCACAGTTGCTACAATGTATTATCTAAGATGTCCACTTTTTGGGACTTCCCTGGTGGCGCAGTGGTGAAGACTCACGCTCCCAAAGCAGGGGGTCTGGGTTCGATCCCTGGTCAGGGAACTAGATCCCACATGCACGCCGCAACTAAGAGTTTGCATGCTACAACTAAGGAGCCTGCCTGCTGCAACTAAGACCCAGTGAGCTAAAACTAAGGAGCCCACGTGCCGCAACTAAGACCAGGGGCAACCAAATAAATATTTAAAAAATAAAACGTCCACTTTTCATCAACAAAAAAAGGAAAGTAAAATTAAAGATACAGTACCATTTACAACAACTTAAAAATGTTTAGGTATATCAAACTACCACTGGCATTTTTCACAGAACTAGAACAAAAAATTTCACAATTTGTATGGAAACACAAAAGACCCCGAATAGCCAAAGCAATCTTGAGAACGAAAAACGGAGCTGGAGGAATCAGGCTCCCTGACTTCAGACTATACTACAAAGCTACAGTAATCAAGACAGTATGGTACTGGCACAAAAACAGAAAGATAGATCAATGGAACAGGATAGAAAGCCCAGAGATAAACCCACGCACATATGGTCACCTTATCTTTGATAAAGGAGGCAGGAATGTACAGTGGAGAAAGGACAGCCTCTTTAATAAGTGGTGCTGGGAAAACTGGACAGGTACATGTAAAAGTATGAGATTAGATCACTCCCTAACACCATACACAAAAATAAGCTCAAAATGGATTAAAGACCTAAACGTAAGGCCAGAAACTATCGAACTCTTAGAGGAAAACATAGGCAGAACACTCTACGACATAAATCACAGCAAGATCCTTTTTGGGGAGGGAGACGCAAGAGGGAAGACATATGGGAACATATGTTTATGTATGACTGATTCACTTTGTTATAAAGCAGAAACTAACACACCATTGTAAAGCAATTATACCCCAATAAAGATGTTAAAAAAAAAAAAGATCCTTTTTGACCCACCTCCTAGAGAAATGGAAATCAAAACAAAAATAAACAAATGGGACCTAATGAAACTTCAAAGCTTTTGCACAGCAAAGGAAACCATAAACAAAACCAAAAGACAACCCTCAGAATGGGAGAAAATATTTGCAAATGAAGCAACTGACAAAGGATTAATTTCCAAAATTTACAAGCAGCTCATGCAGCTCAATAACAAAAAACAAACAACCCAATCCAAAAATGGGCAGAACACCTAAATAGACATTTCTCCAAAGAAGATATACAGACTGCCAACAAACACACGAAAGAATGCTCAACATCATTAATCATTAGAGAAATACAAATCAAAACTACACTGAGATATCACCTCACACCAGTCAGAATGGCCATCATCAAAAAATCTAGAAACAATAAATGCTGGAGAGGGTGTGGAGAAAAGGGAACACTCCTGCACTGCTGGTGGGAATGTGAATTGGTATAGCCACTATGGAGAACAGTACGGAGGTTCCTTAAAAAACTACAAATAGAACTACCATATGACCCAGCAATCCCACTACTGGGCATATACCCTCAGAAAACCATAATTCAAAAAGAGTCGTACCAAAATGTTCATTGCAGCTCTATTTACAATAGCCCAGAGATGGAAACAACCTAAGTGCCCATCATCGGATGAATGGATAAAGAAGATGTGGCACATATATGCAATGGAATATTACTCAGCCATAAAAAGAAATGAAATTGAGCTATTTGTAATGAGGCGGATAGACCCAGAGTCTGTCATACAGAGTGAAGTAAGTCAGAAAGAGAAAGACAAATACCGTATGCTAACACATATATATGGAATTTAAGAAAAAAAAATTTCATGAAGAACCTAGGGGTAAGACAGGAATAAAGACACAGACCTACTGGAGAACGGACTTGAGGATATGGGGAGGGGGAAGGGTGAGCTGTGACAAAGTGAGAGAGAGAGGCATGGATATATATACACTACCAAACGTAAGGTAGATAGCTAGTGGGAAGCAGCCGCATAGCACGGGGATATCAGCTCGGTCCTTTGTGACCGCTTGGAGGGGTGGGATAGGGAGGGAGGGAGGGAGGAAGATGCAAGAGGGAAGAGATATGGGAACATATGTGTATGTATAACTGATTCACTTTGTTATAAAGCAGAAACTAACACACCACTGTAAAGCAATTATACACCAACGAAGATGTTAAAAAAATGCTTAGGTATGAATCTAGCAAAAGCATATATAGAACATATATGCTGAAAACTATAATATACTGATAAAAGAAATCAAAGAAGACCTAAATAAATGGAGGGACATATCATGTTCATGATTGGAAGACTCAACATAGTAAAGATGTCACTGCTTGCCAAATTAAAGATATAATACAATTCCTATCAAAATCCTAGCAATGGTTTTTTTAGACATAGAAAAGATTATTTAATTTATAAATTTAATTTATAATTAATTTTTATAATTATATAAATTTATAATTTTTAATTTATAAATTAAAATTCATAAGGAAAGCTATAGGCCCTAGATATCTAAGGTAATCTTGGAAAAGAATAAAATCACCCAAATAAGCCTTACTATATAGCTACAGTAATGAAGACAACAGAGTATTGGTAGAAGGACAGATGCATAGATCAATGAAATAGAGGAGCCCAAAAATAGACCCACACAAGTATGCTGCTGGATTTTTAAAATATAAATCTATAATTTTATTAAGACGAACTGACAGTGTTGGTGCGAAGTTTACATTTAAAAGTTTTCACAGAAACCTAACACGTGCCTTTTACAATGGAGTTCTAGATGCAGGCCTAGATGATGTCAAGAACTGATGGATCTCATGAGTCATGACAGCATTTGGGGTTTTAGTTAATGCTTAGGATTAAAAAAAAAGTTTTGTTTTAAAGTGAACCACTGCCCCAGTGTGAAAATTTAATCTTCTCCTGAGACCAGGGCTTTTGAAATCATTCAACTCTTGAAGTGCTTCAGTGAACTTGTGCTGTCAGTGACTGAACTCTGCCACCAACGGTTTCAAAGTTCAAAAAACAGAGGCTCCAAGAGTTTTCCACCCTAAGAGCACCGGCCTTTGTCTTTCCCTACTCTCCCACCTCCTGTACCACCCTCTGCCCTTCCCCAGATACTTCAGCCAGTGGCTTGGATGGAGAAGCTGATATTTATAACCTCATGACTGGAGAAGAAAGGGTCTTCTTGTCAATTTCAGGAATCAGCACCTCTAGGACAGAATGACCTGCCTGTGTATACACTCCAATAAGACTTTTCCTCCTCAGCCGGCTTCAATCCCCCAAAATGGCAGCTTCGGTAACTTCGTAACTGGCTTAGTCCTTTGCTGGGAACAGCATTATGCTGAGGCAGGGAACACCTTGGCTTCTAAGTTTCAGGCATTCGCAGCTTACAAACGATCTCTCACAGTCCTCATTTAGGTTGCCAATGACATTTTTTGAAAGGATAAAATATTCTGGACACAGAATCAAATCATCATTAGTTGTTCTTTCCTTTGTTTCACCATTTACTCGATCAGTCCCCAGATTTTAACAAAAATGACCCTAACCCATCTCCCTTCTTCCCACCCCATCCCTCCCGCCCCAAATAATACACCAGTAACGGCCAAAAACTACATCCATGCTATGCTGTAAAAGTGCAGAGTTAACACTATTGGGAAGAAGGCTGTGGGTTGTGGAGATGCTCTTTGAAGATCTACAGTATCTTCTGCTCTCCCACATCCCAGCCTGCAAGTTTTGTCCTATGTAGAAGGCCCTTTGCCTTTCTCAGTAAAGTTCAGAATGGGTGGCCTTGAAACACTGACCGTCCTTCCCCTCCACTGGGATGGGTGTGCAAACTATACAGCATAGAGCAGCTTTAAAGCACTTGGGCTGCTGTAGGGCACAGAAACTATACTGGCTCTTCGAAGGACATCTTCTCAAGCCACCTCCATGGTGTCAAGACAAGTAGAACTCCTTTCCCCACTCGAACCCCACGGTCAGACGTGACAAGGGCTGGTACTCAGGAGAGTTAATTCTTGTCATCTTTTTTGTCATCATCCTCTGAGGGGTAGGAATGCCACGTCAGCCTTTCCTCATAGGAGGATATGACAACCTGTGGGCACTTGACATTGGCTTCCTTGGCAGGGCCCAGGTCAGCCTCATCAGTTTTTCCATTTCATCAGGAAAATGAGTTCTCCACTGGAGTCTATAGCTCCAATAATCCACTCCAGTTCCAAACCCTGAGCAAAGCCTCGTGGCTTTTCTGACTCTTCTTTCTTCTTTGGTTTGCTCTCCTCCCCCTTATCTTCCGAATCAGAATCAGCTTTGCGTTTGCCCCCCTCTGATTTGTCTGTCTCGTGTGCTGTTTCCTGTGACTGCAGGAACTCGGCAATGAGGTCGGGGCAATCCAGGTTTTCTTCTGGCTCCCATGTGTCGTCCTCATCTAAGAACCCCTTCCGTTTTAGGAGGTACTCCACTTGGCCCTTTACCACTCGATGGTCGAGAACTTTTTCTACCACATATTCTTTTTCCTCTTCTTCTAGCACCTCCTCCACTTGCTGCTTGTTTTGTTTTTCCCCCACAGTGCCCGCCAGCTTTCTGCTATAAAGGGTGACGCTGCTCAGAGCAGCGCCCACGAGCCTCAGAAGAATCAGGGCCACGCTACTGGCGCTTTTTTTTTGAGGAAAATAATTATTTAACAAGTAAACATGAAAACAATGGTTAAAAAGTCATGGCACAGACACATGGTAAGTCATTTATAGACATTGAGTTAAGGTTATTAGGAGTTTTAATAAGCTAGGAAAATGCTTACATTTTTTTTGAATTTCTGAATTTTATTTTATTTTTATACAGCTGGTTGTTTCTTCTTTTTTTTTCAGTAAAATTTTGCAATTTATATCATTCCTGTCCATTTCTTTATTTTTTGAATTTTATTTATTTTTTACACAGCAGATTCTTAGTAGTTATCCATTTTATACATATTAGTGTATATATGTCAATCCCAATCTCACAATTCATCACAGCACCACCACCTCCCTCCACCGCTTTCCCCCCTTGGTGTCCATACATTTGTCCTCTACATCTGTGTCTCTATTTCTGCCCTGCAAATCGGTTCATCTGTACCATTTTTCTAGGTTCCACATATACGCATTAATATACGGTATTTGTTCTTCTCTTTCTAATGTACTTCACTCTGTATGACAGTCTCTAGGTCCATCCATGTCTCTACAAATGACCCAGTTTTGTTCCTTTTTATGGCTAAGTAATATTCCATTGTATATATGTACCACATCTTCTTTATCCATTCGTCTGTTGATGGGCATTTAGGTTGCTTCCATGACCTGGCTATTGCAAACAGTGCTTCAATGAACATTGGGGTGCATGTGTCTTTTTGAATGATGGTTTTCTCTGGGTATAGGCCCAGCAGTGGGATTGCTGGGTCATATGGTAATTCTACGTTTACTTTTTCAAGGAACCTCCATACTGTTCTCCATAGTGGCTGTATCAATTTACATTCCCACCAACAGTGCAGGAGGGTTCCCTTTTCTCCACACCTTCTCCAGGATTTATTGTTTCTAGATTTTTGGATGTTGGCCATTCTGACTGGTGTGAGGTGATACCTCATTGTGGTTTTGATTTGCATTTCTCTAATGATCAGTGATGTTGACCAGCTTTTCATGTGTTTGTTGGCCATCTGTATGTCTTCTTTGGAGAAATGTCTATTGAGGTCTTCTGCCCATTTTTCGATTGGGTTGTTTTTTTAGTATTGAGCTGCATGAGCTGTTTATATATTTTGGAGATTAATCCTTTGTCCATTGATTTGTTTGCAAATATTTTCTCCCATTCTGAGGGTTGTCTTCTCATCTTGTTTGTAGTTTCCTTTGCTTTTAAGTTTCATTAGGTCCCATTTGTTTATTTTTGTTTTTATTTCCATTACTCTAGGAGTTGGATCAAAAAAGATCTTGCTGTGATTTATGTCAGAGTGTTCTTCCTATGTTTTCCTCTAAGAGTTTTATAGTGTCCAGTCTTACATTTAGGTCTCTAATACATTTTGAGTTTATTTTTGTGTATGGTGTTAGGGACTGTCCTAATTTCATTCTTTTACGTGTAGCTGTACAGTTTTCCCAGAACCACTTACTGAAGAGACTGTCTTTTCTCCATTATATATCCTTGCCTCCTTTGTCATAGATTAGTTGACCATAGGTGTGTGGGTTTATCTCTGGGCTTTCTATCCTGTTCCATTGATCTATATTTCTGTTTTTGTGCAGGTACCATATTGCCTTGATTACTGTAGCTTTGTAGTATAGTCTGAAGTCAGGGAGTCTGATTCCTCCAGTTCATTTTTTTCCCTCAAGACTGCTTTGGCTATTTGGGGTCTTTTGTGTCTCCATAAAAATTTTAAGATTTTCTGTTCTCGTTCTGTAATAAATGCCACTGGTAATTTGATAGGGATTGCATTGAATCTGTACATTGCTTTGGGTAGTAGAGTCATTTTCACAGTATTGATTCTTCCAACCCAAGAACATGGTATATCTCTCCATCTGTTTGTATCATCTTTGATTTCTTTCATCAGTGTCTTATAGTTTTCAGCATACAGGTCTTTTGTCTCCCTAGGTAGGTTGATTCCTAGGGTATTTTATTCTTTTTGTTGCAATGGTGAATGAGATTGTTTCCTTAATTTCTCTCTCTGATCATTGTTGTTAGTGTATAGGAATGCAAGATATTTATGTGCATTAATTTTGTATCATGCAACTTTACCAAATTCATTGATTAGCTCTAGTTTTCTCGTGGCATCCTTAGGATTCTCTATGTATAGTATCATATCATCAGCAAACAGTGACAGTTTTACTTCTTCTTTTCTAATTTGTATTCCTTTTATTTCTTTTTCTTGTCTGATTGCCATGGCTAGGACTTCCAAAACTATGTTGAATAATAGTGGTGAGAGTGGACATCCTTGTCTTGTTCCTGATCTTAGAGGAAATGCTTTCAGTTTTTCACCATTGAGAATGATGTTTGCTATGGATTTCTCATATATGGCCTTTATTATGTTGAGGTAGGTTCCCTCTATGCCAATTTTCTGGAGAGTTTTTATCATAAATGGGTGTTGAATTTTGTAAAAGTTTTTTTCTGCATCTATTGAGATGATCATATGGATTTTATTCTTCAATTTGTTAATATGGTGTATCATATTGAATGATTTGCATATATTGAAGAATCCTTGCATCCCTGGGATGAATCCCACTTGATCATGGTGCATGATCGTTTTAATATGTTGTTGAATTCTGCTTCCTAGTATTTTGTTGAGGATTTTTGCATCTATATTCATCAGTGATATTGGTCTGTAATTTTTTTTTGTAGTATCTTTGTCTGGTTTTCTTATCAGGGTGATGGTGGCCTCATAGAATGAGTTTGGGAGTGTTCCTTCCTCTGCAATTTTTTGGAAGAGTTTGAGAAGGATGGGTGTTAGCTCTTCTCTAAATGTTTGATAGAATTCACCTGTGAAGCCATCTGGTCCTGGACTTTTGTTTGCTGGAAGATTTTTAATCACAGTTTCAATTTCATTACTTGTGATTGGTCTGTTCATATTTTCTATTTCTTCCTGGTTCTGTCTTGGACGGTAATACCTTTCTAAGAATTTGTCCATTTCTTCCAGGTTGTCCATTTTAGTGGCATAGAGTTGCTTGTAGTAGTCTCTTAGGATGCTTTGTATTTCTGTGGTGTCTGTTGTAACTTCTCCTTTTTCATTTGTAACTTTATTGATTTGTGTCCTCTCCCTTTTTCTTGATGAGTCTGGCTAATGGTTTATCAATTTTGTTTATCTTCTCAGAGAACCAGCTTTTAGTTTAATTGACCTTTGCTATTGTTTCTTGTTTCTATTTCATTTATTTCTGCTCTGATCTTTATGATTTCTTTCCTTCTGCTAACTTTGGGTTTTGTTTGTTCTTCTTTCTCTAGTTCCTTTAGGTGTAAGGTAGATTGTTTATTTGAGATTTTTCTTATTTCTTGAGGCAGGCCTGTATTGCTATAAACTTCCCTCTTAGAACTGCTTTTGCTGCGTCCCATAGGTTTTGGATCATCGTGTTTTCATTGTCATTTGTCTCTAGGTATTTTTGATCTCCTCAGTGATCTCTTGGTTATTTAGTAACGTATTGTTTAGCCTCCATGTGTTTGTGTTTTTTACTTTTTTTCCCCCTGTAATTGATTTCTAACCTCATAGTTTTGTGGTCAGGAAAGATGCTTGATATGATTTCAATTTTCTTAAATTTACTTAGGCTTGATTTGTGACCCAAGATGTGATCTAACCTGGAGAATGTTCTGTGCACACTTGAGAAGAAAGTGTAACCTGCTGTTTTTGGATGGAATGTCCTATAAATATCAATTAAATCTATCTGGTCTATTGTGTCATTTAAAGCTTCTGCTTCCTTATTAATTTTCTGTTTGGATGATCTGTCCATTGGTGTAAGTGAGGTGTTAAAGTCCCCCACTATTATTGTGTTACTGTTGATTTCCTCTTTTATAGCTGTTAGCATTTGCCTTGTGTATTGTGGTGCTCCTACGTTGGGTACATATATATTTATAATTGTTATATCTTCTTCTTGGATTGATCCCTTGATCATTATGTAGTGTCCTTCCTTGTCTCTTGTAACATTCTTTATTGTAAAGCCTATTTTATCTGATATGAGTATTGCTACTCCAGCTTTCTTTTGATTTCCATGTGCATGGAATATTTTTTTCCATCCCTTCACTTTTAGTCTGTATGTGTCTCTAGGTCTGAAGTGGGTCTCTTGTAGACAGCATATAGATGGGTCTTGTTTTTGAATCCATTCAGCAAGCCTGTGTCTTTTGGTTGGAGCATTTAATCCATTCATGTTTAAGGTAATTATTGGTATGTATGTTCCTATTACCATTTTCTTAATTGTTTTGGGTTTGTTTTTGTAGGTCATTCTCTTCTCTTGTGCTTCTGACTTAGAGAAGTTCCTTTAGCATTTGTTGTAGAGCTGGTTTGGTGGTGCTGAATTCTCTTAGGTTTTGCTTGTCTGTAAAGCTTTTGATTTCTCCATCGAATCTGAATGAGATCCTTGTTGGGTAGAGTAATCTTGGTTGCAGGTTCTTCCCTTTCATCACTTTAAGTATGTCATGCCACTCCCTTCTGGCTTATAGTTTCTGCTGAGAAATCAACTGTTAGCCTTATGGGAGTTCCCTTGTATGTTATTAGTCATTTTTCCCTTGTTGCTTTCAAATTTTTTCTTTGTCTTTAATTTTTTGCCAACTTGATTACTATGTGTCTCGGCATGTTTCTCTTTAGGTTTATCCTGTATGGGACTCTCTGCACTTCCTGGACTTGGGTGGCTATTTCCTTTCTCATGTTAGGGAAGTTTTCAACTATAATCTCTTTAAGTATTTTCCCGTGTCCTTTCTCTCTCTTCTCCTTCTGGGACCCCTATAATGTGAATGTTGTTGCATTTAATGTTGTCCCAGAGGTCTCTTAGACCCTCTTCATTTCTTTTCTTTCTTTTTTATTTATTCTGTTTTGCAGCAGTGAATTCCACTGTCCTGTCTTCCAGGTCACTTATCCGTTCTTCTGCCTCAGTTATTCTGCTATTGATTCCCTCTAGTGTAGTTTTCATTTCAGTTATTGTATTGTTCATCTCTGTTTATTTGTTAATTCTTCTAGGTCTTTGTTAAACATTTTTTGTATCTTCTCGATCTTTGCCTCCATTCTTTTTCTGAGGTCCTGGATCATCTTCACTATCATTACTCTGAATTCTTTTTCTGGAAGGTTGCCTATCTTCACTTCATTTAGTTGTTTTTCTGGGGTTTTATCTTGTTCATTCACCTGGTACAAAGTCCTCTGCCTTTTCATTTTGTCTGTGTTTCTGTGAATGTAGTTTTCCTTCCACAGCCTGCAGAATTGTAGTTCTTCTTTCTTCTGCTTCTGCCCTCTGGTGGATGAGGCTATCTTAGAAGCTTGTGCAAGCTTCCTGATGGGAGGGACTGGTGGTGGGTAGAGCTGGCTGTTGCTCTGGTGGGCAGAGCTCAGTAAAGCTTTAATCAGCTTGTCTGCTGATGGGTGGGGCTGGGTTCCCTCCCTGTTGGTTGTTTGGCCTGAGGCAACCCAGCACTGGAGCCTACCCAGCTCTTTGATGGGGCTAAGGGCAGACTCTGGGACGGCTCACACCAAGGACTACTTCCCAGAACTTCTGCTGCCCGTGTCCTTGTCCACACGGTGAGCCACAGCCACCCCCCGCCTCTGCAGGAGACCCTCCAACACTAGCAGGTAGGTCTGGTTCAGTATCCTATGGGGTCACTGCTCCTTCCCCTGGGTCGCGATGCACACACTACTTTGTGTGTGCCTTCCAAGAGTGGAGTCTCTCTCTGTTTCCCCCAGTCCTGTCAAAGCCCTGCAATTAAATCCCACTAGCCTTCAACCTCTGAATCTCTAGGAATTCCTCCTCCCGTTGCCGGATCTCCAGGGTTGGGAACCTGACTTGGGGCTCAGAACCTTCACTCCAGCGGGTGGACTTCAGTGGTATAAGTGTTCTCCAGTTTGTGAGTCACCCACCCAGCCATTATGGGATTTGATTTTATTGTGATTGCACCCCTCCTAAGCATCTCATTGCTTCTCCTTTGTCTTTGGATGTGGGGTATCTTTTTTGGTGAGCTCCAGTTTCTTCCTGTACATGATTGTTCAGCAGTTAGTTGTGATTCTGGTGCTCTCGCAAGAGGGAGTGAGAGCACGTCCTTCTACTCCACCATCTTGAACCAATCCCTACTGGCACTTCTTGTTGGGCTGGCTGGGGGAGTCTTTCCCATTGGAATTTTGACACAGGTATAAAAGCAATTCAGTGAAGGATGACTAGTCCTTTCAATAAATGGTGCTGAAGCAACTGGACATTCATAGAAAAAAAATTGTACTTTGACCTAAGTCCCATATGTTATGCAAAAATTAACTCAAAATGGATCATGTCAACATAAAACTATAAAACATTAGAAGAAAACATAGGAGAAGGCTTCCCTGGTGGCACAGTGGTTAAGAATCCTCCTGCCAAAAGACCTGTACTCAGAAAACTGTAAGAGACTGATGAAAGAAATCAAAGATGACACAAACAGATGGAGAGATAGAACTCTTGGATTGGAAGAATCAATATTGTGAAAATGACTATACTACCCAAAGCAATCTACAGATTCGATGCAATCCCTATCAAATTACCAGTGGCATTTTTTACAGAACTAGAACAAAAAATCTTAAAATTTGTATGGAGACACAAAAGACCCCAAATAGCCAAAGCAGTCTTGAGGGAAAAAAATGAACTGGAGGAATCAGACTCCCTGACTTCAGACTATACTACACAGCTACAGTAATCAAGACAAAAAGGTACTGGCACAAAAACAGAAATATAGATCAATGGAACAGGATAGAAAGCCCAGAGATAAACCCACACACCTATGGTCAACTAATCTATGACAAAGAGGCAAGGATATACAATGGAGAAAAGACAGTCTCTTCAGTAAGTGGTTCTGAGAAAACTGCACAGCTACGTGTAAAAGAATGAAATTCTCCCTAACACCATACACAAAAATAAATTCAAAATGTATTAGAGACCTAAATGTAAGACTGGACACTATAAAACTTTTAGAGGAAAACATAGGAAGAACACTCTTTGACATAAATCACAGCAAGATCTTTTTTGATCCAACTCCTAGAGTAATGGAAATAAAAACAAAAATAAACAAATGGGACCTAATGAAACTTCAAAACTTTTGCACAGCAAAGGAAACTACAAACAAGATGAGAAGACAACCCTCAGAATGGGAGAAAATATTTGCAAACAAATCAATGGACAGAGAATTAATCTCCAAAATATATAAACAGCTCATGCAGCTCAATATTAAAAAAACAAACAACCCAACCCAAAAATGGGCAGAAGACCTCAATAGACATTTCTCCAAAGAAGACATACAGATGGCCAACAAACACATGAAAAGCTGGTCAACATCACTGATCATTAGAGAAATGCAAATCAAAACCACAATGAGGTATCACCTCACACCAGTCAGAATGGCCATCATCCAAAAATCTAGAAACAATAAATCCTGGAGAAGGTGTGGAGAAAAGGGAACCCTCCTGCACTGTTGGTGGGAATGTAAATTGATACAGCCACTATGGAGAACAGTATGGAGGTTCCTTGAAAAAGTAAACGTAGAATTACCATATGACCCAGAAACCCCACTACTGGGCCTATACCCAGAGAAAACCATCATTCAAAAAGACACATGCACCCCAATGTTCATTGAAGCACTATTTGCAATAGCCAGGTCATGGAAGCAACCTAAATGCCCATCAACAGATGAATGGATAAAGAAGATGTGGTACATATATACAATGGAATATTACTCAGCCATAAAAAGGGACAAAACTGGGTCATTTGTAGAGATGTGGATGGACCTAGACTGTCATACAGAGTGAAGTCAGAAAGAGAAAAACAAATATCGTATATTAATGTATGGAAAAATGGTACAGATGAACCGATTTGCAGAGCAGAAATAGAGACACAGATGTAGAGAACAAATGTATGGACACCAAGGGGGGAAAGCTGGGGGTGGTGGTGCTGCTGTGATGAATTGTGAGATTGGGATTGACATATATACACTAATACGTATAAAATAGATAACTCATAAGAACCTGCTGTATAAAAAAATAAAATGTAAAAATGTAAAAATAATTTTAAAAAATAAAATTAAAAACAAAACAAATAAATAAACAAAAAGAATCTGCCTGGGAAAAGTCTGGACCTGCCAAAGAGGCAAGAGACTTTTTCTTCCCTCTTTGTTTCCTGGTGTGTGAGGAGAGGGGATTAAGAGCGCTGCTTAAAGGAGCTCCAGAGAAGAGCGCGAGCCGCAGCTAACAGTGCGGTCCCCAGAGATGGGCATGAGACGCTAAGGCTGCTGCTGCCGCCGCCACCAAGAAGCCTGTGTGCAAGCACAGGTCACTCTCCACACCTCCCTTCTGGGAAGCCTGTGCAGCCCGCCACTGTGAGGGTCCCGGGATCCAGGGACAACTTCCCCAGGAGAACGCACAGCACGCCTCAGGCTGCTGCAACATCATGCTGGCCTCTGCCACCGCAGGCTTGCCCCGCACTCCGTACCCCTCCCTCCCCTCGGCCTGAGTGAGCCAGAGCCCCCGAATCAGCGGCTCCTTTAACCTCGTCCTGTCTGAGCGAAGAACAGACGCTCTCCGGCGACCTACACGCAGAGGTGGGGCCAAATCCAAAGCTGAGTCCCAGGAGCTGTGAGAACAAAGAAGAGAAAGGGAAATCTCTCCCAGCAGCCTCAGAAACAGCAGATTAAAGCTCCACAATCAACTTGATGTACCCTGCATCTGTGGAATACATGAATAGACAACGAATCATCCCAAATTGAGGAGGTGGACTTTGAGAGCAAGATTTATGATTTTTTTCCCCCTTTCCTCTTTTTGTGAGTGTGTATGTGCATGCTTCTGTGTGAGATTTTGTCTGTGTAGCTTTGCTTTCACCATTTGTCCTAGGGTTCTATCTGTCCGATTTTGTTTACTTAAAAAAATTTTTTTTCTTAATAATTATTTTTTATTTTAATAACTTTATTTTATCTTACTTTATTTTTTCTTTTATCCTCTTTCTTTCTCTCTTTCTACTTTTTCTCCCTTTATTCTGAGCTGTGTGGATGAAAGGCTCTTGGTGCTGCAGCCAGGAGTCAGTGCTGTGCCTCTGAGGAGGAGTCAGTGCTGTGCCTCTGAGGAGGAAGACAGGAACACAACCCCACCCATTAGCAGAGAGGCTGCCTAAAATCATAGTAAGTCCACAGACACCCCAAAACACACCGCAAGACGTGGACCTGCCCACTAGAAAGACAAGATCCAGCCTCATCCACCAGAACACAGGCACTAGTCCCCTCCACCAGGAAGCCTACACAACCCACTGAACCAACTTTAGCCACTGGGGACAGACACCAAAAAAAAATGGGAACTATGAACCTGCAGTCTGCAAAAAGGAGACCCCAAATACAGTAAGATAAGCAAAATGAGAAGACAGAAAAAGACACAGCAGATGAAGGAGCAAGATAAAAACCCACCAGACCTAACAAATGAAGAGGAAATAGGCAGTCTACCTGAAAAAGGATTCAGAATAATGATAGTAAAGATGACCCCAAATCTTGGAAATAGAATAGAGAAAATACAAGAAACATTTAACAAGGACCTAGAAGAACTACAGATGAAACAAGCAATGATGAACAACACAATAAATGAAATGAAAAATACTCTAGAAGGGATCAATAGCAGAATAACTGAGGCAGAAGAACGGATAAGTTACCTGGAAGATAAAATAGTGGAAATAACTACTGCAGAGCAGAATAAAGAAAAAAGAATGAAAAGAACTGAGGACAGTCTCAAAGACCTCTGGGACAACATTAAACACACCAACATTCGAATTATAGGGGTTCCAGAAGAAGAAGAGAAAAAGAAAGGGACTGAGAAAATATTTGAAGAGATTATAGTTGAAAACTTCCCTAATGTGGGAAAGGAAATAGTTAATCAAGTCCAGGAAGCACAGAGAGTCCCATACAGGATAAATCCAAGGAGAAATACGCCAAGACACATATTAATCAAACTGTCAAAAATTAAATACAAAGAAAACATATTAAAAGCAGCAAGGGAAAAACAACAAATAACACACAAGGGAATCCCCATAAGGTTAACAGCTGATCTTTCAGCAGAAACTCTGCAAGCCAGAAGGGACTGGCAGGACATATTTAAAGTGATGAAGGAGAAAAACCTACAACCAAGATTACTCTACCCAGCAAGGATCTCATTCAGATTTGATGGAGAAATTAAAACCTTTACAGACAAGCAAAAGCTGAGAGAGTCCAGCACCATCAAACCAGCTTTACAACAAATGCTAAAGGATCTTCTCTAGACAGGAAACAAAAGAAAAGAAAAGACCTACAATAACAAACCCAAAACAATTAAGAAAATGGGAATAGGAACATACATATTGATAATTACCTTAAATGTAAATGGATTAAATGCTCCCACCAAAACACACAGACTGCCTGAATGGATACAAAAACAAGACCCATATATATGCTGTCTACAAGAGACCCACTTCAGACCTAGAGACACATACAGACTGAAAGTGAGGGGATGGAAAAAGATATTCCATGCACATGGAAACCAAAAGAAAGCTGGAGTAGCAATTCTCATATCAGACAAAATAGACTTTAAAACAAAGACTATTAGAAGAGACAAAGAAGGACACTACATAATGATCAAGGGATCGATCCAAGAAGAAGATATAACAATTGTAAATATTTATGCACCCAACATAGGAGCACCTCAATACATAAGGCAAATACTAACAGCCATAAAAGGGGAAATGGACAGTAACACATTCATAGTAGGGGGCTTTAACACCCCACTTTCACAAATGGACAAATCATCCAGAATGAAAATAAATAAGGAAACACAAGCTTTAAATGACACATTAAACAAGATGGACTTAATTGATATTTATAGGACATTCCATCCAAAAACAACAGAATACACATTTTTCTCAAGTACTCATGGAACATTCTCCAGGATAGATCATATCTTGGGTCACAAATCAAGCCTTGGTAAATTTAAGAAAATTGACATCATATCAGGTATCTTTTCCGACCACAACGCTATGAGACTAGATATCAATTACAGGAGAAGATCTGTAAAAAATACAAACACATGGAGGCTAAACAATACACTACTTCATAACGAAGTGATCACTGAATAAATCAAAGAGGAAATAAAAAAATACCTAGAAACAAATGACAATGGAGACCCGACCACCCAAAACCTATGGGATGCAGCGAAAGCAGTTCTAAGAGGGAAGTTTATAGCAATACAATCCTACCTTAAGAAACAGGAATCATCTCGAATAAGCAACCTAACCTTGCACCTAAAGCAATTAGAGAAAGAAGGACAAAAAACCCCCAAAGTTAGCAGAAGGAAAGAAATCATAAAGATCAGATAAGAAATAAATGAAAAAGAAATGAAGGAAACGATAGCAAAGATCAATAAAACTAAAACGTGGTTCTTTGAGAAGATAAACAAAATTGATAAACCATTAGCCAGACTCATCAAGAAAAAAAGGGAGAAGACTCAAATCAATAGAATTAGAAATGAAAAAGGAGAAGTAACAACTGACACTGCAGAAATACAAAAGATCATGAGAGATTACTACAAGCAACTCTATGCCAATAAAATGGACAACCTGGAAGAAATGGACAAATTCTTAGAAATGCACAACCTGCCAAGATTGAACCAGGAAGAAATAGAAAATATAAACAGGCCAATCACAAGTAATGAAACTGAAGCTGTGATTAAAAATCTTCCAATAAACATAAGCTCAGGACCAGATGGCTTAACAGGCGAATTCTATCAAACATTTAGAGAAGAGCTAACACCTGTCCTTCTCAAACTCTTCCAAAATATAGCAGAGGGAGGAACACTCCCCAACTCATTCTACGAGGCCACCATCACCCTGATACCAAAACCAGACAAGGAGGTCACAAAGAAAGAAAACTACAGGCCAATGTCACTGATGAACATAGATGCAAAGATCCTCAACAAAATACTAGCAAACAGAATCCAACAGCACATTAAACGGATCATACACCATGATCAAGTGGGGTTTATTCCAGGAATGCAAGGATTCTTCAATATACGCAAATCAATCAATGTGATACACCATATTAACAAACTGAAGGAGAAAAACCATATGGTCATCTCAATAGATGCAGAGAAAGCTTTCGACAAAATTCAACACCAATTTATGATAAAACCTCTCCAGAAAGTAGACATAGAGGGAACTTTCCTCAACACAATAAAGGCCATATATGACAAACCCACAGCCAACATCGTCCTCAATGGTGAAAAACTGAAAGCATTTCCACTAAGATCAGGAACCAGACAAGGTTGCCCACTCTCACCACTCTTATTCAACATAGTTTTGGAAGTTGTAGCCACAGCAATCAGAGAAGTAAAGGAAATAAAAGGAATCCAAATCGGAAAAGAAGAAGTAAAGCTGTCACTGTTTGCAGATGACATGATACTATACATAGAGAATCCTAAAGATGCTACTAGAAAACTACTAGAGCTAATTAATGAATTTGGTAAAGTAGCAGGATACAAAATTAATGCACAGAAATCTCTGGCATTCCTATACACTAATGATGAAAAATCCGAAAGTGAAATCAAGAAAAGACTCCCATTTACCATTGCAACAAAAAGAATAAAATATCTAGGAATAAAACTACCTAGGGAGGTAAAAGACCTGTATGCAGAAAACTGTTAAGACACTGATGAAAAAAATTAAAGATTATACTGACATATGGAGAGATATACCATGTTGTTGGACTGGAAGAATCAATATTGTGAAAATGACTCTACCACCTAAAGCAATCTACAGATCCAATGCAATCCCTATCAAATTACCAATGGCATTTTTTACGGAACTAGAACAAAAAATCTTAGAATTTGTATGGAGACACAAAAGACCTGAAATAGCCATAGCAGTCTTGAAGGAAAAAAAACGGAGCTGGAGGAATCAGACTCCCTTACTTCAGACTATACTACAAAGCTACAGTAATCAAGACAATCTGGTACTGGCACAAAAACAGAAATATAGATCAATGGAACAGGATAGAAAGCCCAGAGATAAACCCACACACCTATGGTCAACTAATCTATGACAAAGGTGGCAAGGATATACAATGGAGAAGAGACAGTCTCCTCAATAAGTGGTGCTGGGAAAACTGGACAGCTACATGTAAAAGAATGAAATTAGAACACTCTCTAACACCATACACAAAAATAAATTCAAAATGTATTAGAGACCTAAATGTAAGACTGCACACTATAAAACTCTTAGAGGAAAACATAGGAAGAACACTCTTTGACATAAATCACAGCAAGATCTTTTTTGATCCAACTCCTAGAGTAATGGAAATCAAAACAAAACTAAACAAATGGGACCTAATGAAACTTAAAAGCTTTTGCACAGCAAAGGAAACCATAAACAAGATGAAAAGACAACCCTCAGAATGGGAGAAAGTATTTGCAAATGAATCAATGGACAAAGGATTAATCTCCAAAATATATAAACAGCTCATGTAGCTCAATAATATTAAGAAAAAAAACAACCAAATCTAAAAATTGGCAGAAGACCTCAATAGACAATTCTCCAAAGAAGACATACAGATGGTGAAGAAGTACATGAAAAGCTGCTCAACATCACTAATTATTAGAGAAATGCAAATCAAAACTACAATGAGGTATCACCTCACACCATTTAGAATGGGCATCATCAGGAAATCTAGAAACAACAAATGCTGGAGAGGGTGTGGAGAAAAGGGAACCCTCCTGCACTGTTGGTGGGAATGTAAACTGATACAGCCACTATGGAAAACAGTATGAAGGTTCCTTAAAAAACTAAAAATAGAATTACCATATGATCCAGCAATCCCACTACTGGGCATATACCCAGAGAAAACCATAATTCAAAAAGACACATGCACCCCAATGTTCATTGCAGCACTATTTACAATAGCCAGGTCATGGAAGCAAACTAAATGCCCTTCAACAGACAAATGGATAAAGAAGATGTGGTACATATATACAATGGAATATTACTCATCCATAAAAAGGAACAAAATTGGGTCATTTGTTGAGACATGGATGGATCTAGACACTGTCATACAACGTGAAGTAAGACAGAAAGAGGAAAACAAATATTGTATATTATTGTATATACGTGGAACCTAGAAAAATTTTACAGATGAACCAGTTTGCAGGGCAGAAATTGAGACACAGATGTAGAGGACAAACGTATGGACACCAAGGGAGAAAGCGGCGGGGGGTGGTGTGGTGGTGGTGTGTTGAATTGGGCGATTGGGATTGACATATATACACTGATGTGTATAAAATTGATGACTAATAACCTGCTGTATAAAAAAATAAAATTCAAAAATAAGATTAATATATAGAAATCTGTTGCTTTTCTATACACTAATAATCAACTATCAGAAAGAGAAAACAAGAAAACAATTCCATTTAAAATCACATCAAACAGAATATAGACCTAGGAATAAACTTAACTAACAAGGTGAAAGACCTATACTCTGAAAACTATAAAATATTGATGAAGGAAACTGAAAGATGACATGAAATGGAAAGATGTCCTGTGATCATAGATTGGAAGAATTAATATTGTTAAAGTGTCCTTACTACCCAAAGCAATCTACAGATTTAATGCAATTCCTATCAAAATACCCATGACATTTTTCACAGGCCTAGAACAAATAATCCTAAAATTTATATGGAACCATAAAAGACCCCAAATAGTCAAAGCAATCTTGAGGGAAAACAAACAAACAAAGCTGGAGGTATCATGCTCTCTGACTGCAGACTGTACTGCAAACCTACAGTAATCAGAACAGTATAGTACTGGCACAAAAACAGACACATAGATCAATGGAACATGATAGAGAGCCCAGAAATAAACCCATGCACTTATGGCCAATTTATCTATAACAAAGGATACAAGAAAACACAATGGGGAAAAGACATTCTCTTCAATATGTGGTCCTGGGAA
The DNA here is from genome assembly GCF_951394435.1 of Stenella coeruleoalba. Taxonomy (NCBI): domain Eukaryota; kingdom Metazoa; phylum Chordata; class Mammalia; order Artiodactyla; family Delphinidae; genus Stenella; species Stenella coeruleoalba. The sequence continues at coordinate 73,794,423 of NC_137161.1, forward strand.
AACTGAACAGCTACATGGAGAAAAAGACAGTTTGTTCAAAAATTATACTTGGAAATTTCCATACCACACTCTCAAAAATTATTAGGATAACTGGACATAAAATCAATAAGAAATGGAAGAGTTGAAAAACACTATCAAAAATTGAACCTGGGGCTTCCCTGGTGGTGCAGTGGTTGAGTCCGCCTGCCGATGCAGGGGACATGGGTTCGTGCCCCAGTCCGGGAAAATCCCACATGCCGCGGAGCGGCTAGGCCCGTGAGCCATGGCCTCTGAGCCTGCGCGTCCGGAGCCTGTGCTCCGCAACAGAAGAGGCCACAACAGTGAGAGGCCCGCGTACCACAGAAAAAAAAAAAAATTGAACCTGATGTTTATTCAGTTAACTCCACACAGTAGCAGCAGATTACACATTCTTTTCAAGCACACTTGGAGCACTGTCAGGATGTTACACTATAAGACTGAAATTGAAGACGACACACACAGATGGAAAAGTATAATGTGTTCATGGACTAGAATAACCAATATTGCTAAAATGATCATACCACCCAAGGCAATCTACAGATTCAATGCAATCTCTATCAAAATACCAATGGCATATTTCACAGAACTAGAATAAATAATTCTAAAATTTGTATGGAAACACAAAAGACCTCAAATAGCCAAAGCAATCTTGAGAAAGAACAGAGCTGTTGGTATAACACTCCCTGACTTCAAACTATACTACAAAGCTACAGTAATCAAAACAGTAAAGTACTGACACAAAAACAGACACACAGATCAATGGAATAGAATAGACAGCCCAGATACAAACTCACACACGTATAGCTAATTGATCTATGAGAAAGGAAGCAAAAATATACAATGGGGAAAAGACAGTCTATGCAATAAGTTGTGCTGGGAAAACTGGACAGGTACATATAAATCAATGAAATTCGAACATTTTCTCACATCATATACAAAAATAAACTAAAAATGGATTAAAGACCTAAACTTAAGACTGGAAACCATAAAACTAGAAGAAAATGTAGGCAGAATACTCTTTGTCATAATCATAGCAATATTCTTTTAGATCTGTCTCCTAAGGCAAAAGAAACAAAAGAAAAAATAAACAAATGGGACCTAATTACACTTAAAAGCTTTTGCACAGCAAAGGAAACTCTTGACGATACAAAAAGACAGCCTACTGAATGGGAGAAAATATTTGCAAATGATATGACTGATAAGGAGTTAACATCCAAAATATATAAACAGTTTATTTAATTCAGTATCAAACAAAAAAATAACCTGATTTTAAAAATGGGCAGAAGGGAGGCATCTCCTGAGAACTTAGAAGTAAGTAGAATTGACTTCCGGGAAGATGGCGGAAGAGTAAGACGCGGAGATCACCTTCCTCCCCACAGATACACCGGAAATACATCTACACGTGGAACAACTCCTACGGAGCACCTACTGAACGCTGGCAGAAGACCTCAGACCTCCCAAAAGGCAAGGAACCCCCCACGTACCTGGTTAGGGCAAAAGAAAAAACTAAACAGAGACAAAAGGATAGGGACGGGTCCTGCACCAGCGGGAGAGAGCTGTGAAGGAGGAAAAGTGTCCACACACTAGGAAGCCCCTTCGCGGGTGGAGACGTCGGGAGGCGGAGAGGGGGAGCTTGGGAGCCGCGGAGGAGAGCACAGCAACAGGGGTGCGGAGGGCAAAGCAGAGAGATTCCAGCGCAGAGGATCGGGCCGACCGGCACTCACCAGCCGAGAGGCGTGTCTGCTCACCCGCTGGGGCGGGCAGGACTGGGAGCTGAGGCTCCGGCTTTTGTCGGAGCGCCGGGAGAGGACTGAGGTTGGCGGCGTGAACACAGCCTGCAGGGCGTTAGTGCACCGCGGCTAGCCGGGAGAGAGGCCGGGGAAAAGTCTGGACCTGCCGAAGAGGCAAGAGACTTTTACGTCCCTCTTTGTTTCCTGGTGCACGAGGAGAGGGGATTAAGAACGCTGCTTGAGAGAGCTCCAGGGACGGGCGCGAGCCGCGGCTAAGAGTGCGGAGCCCAGAGACAGACATGAGACGCTAAGGCCGCTGCTGCCGCCACCAGGAGGCCTGTGTGCGAACACAGGTCACTAGCCACACGCCCTTCCGGGGAGCCTGTGCAGCCCGCCACTGTGAGGGTCCCGGGATCCAGGGACAACTCCCCCGGGAGAACGCACGGCGCGCCACAGGCTGCAACGTCACGCAGGCCTCTGCCGCCGCAGGCCCGCCCCACACTCCGTGACCCTCCCTACCCCCCGGCCTGAGTGAGCCAGAGCCTCCGAATCAGCGGCTCCTTTAACCCCGTCCTGTCTGAGCAAAGAACAGACGCCCTCCGGCGACCTACACGCACAGGCGGGGCCAAATCCAAAGCTGAGCCCCTGGGAACTGTGAGAACAAAGAAGAGAAAGGGAAATCTCTCCCAGCAGCCTCAGAAGCAGCGGATTAAAGCTCCACAATCAACTTGATGTACCCTGCATCTGTGGAATACCTGAATAGACAACGAATCATCCCAAATTAAGGAGACCTGTGGATGAAAGGCTCTTGGTGCTGCAGCCAGGAGTCAGTGCTGTGCCTCTGAGGTGGGAGAGCCAACTTCAGGACACTGGTCCACAAGAGGCCTCCCAGCTGCACATAATATCAAACAGCAAAAATCTCCGAGAGATCTCCATCTCAACGCCAGCACCCAGCTTCACTCAAGGACCAGCAAGCTACAGTGCTGGACATCCTATGCCAAACAACTAGCAAGACAGGAACACAACCCCACCCATTAGCAGAGAGGCTGCCCAAAATCATAATAAGTCTACAGACACCCCAAAACACACCACCAGACGTGGACCTGCCCACCGGAAAGACAAGATCCAGCCTCATCCACCAGAACACAGGCACTAGTACCCTCCACCAGGAAGCCTACACAACCCACTGAACCAACCTTAGCCACTGGGGACAGACACAAAAAACAACAGGAACTACGAACCTTCAGCCTGCAAAAAAGGAGACCCCAAACACAGTAAGATAAGCAAAATGAAAAGACAGAAAAACACACAGCAGATGAAGGAGCAAGATAAAAACCCACCAGACCTAACAAATGAAGAGGAAATAGGCAGTCTACCTGAAAAAGAATTCAGAATAATGATAGTAAGGTTGATCCGAAATCTTGGAGATAGAATGGACAATAGAATGGACAAAATGCAAGAATCAGTTAACAAGGACCTAGAAGAACTAAAGATGAAACAAGCAATGATGAACAACACAATAAATGAAATTAAAAGTACTCTAGATGGGATCAGTAGCAGAATAACTGAGGCAGAAGAACGGATAAGTTACCTGGAAGATAAAATAGTGGAAATAACTACTGCAGAGCAGAATAAAGAAAAAAGAATGAAAAGAACTGAGGACAGTCTCAGAGACCTCTGGGACAACATTAAACGCACCAACATTCGAATTATAGGGGTTCCAGAAGAAGAAGAGAAAAAGAAAGGGACTGAGAAAATATTTGAAGAGATTATAGTTGAAAACTTCCCTAATATGGGAAAGGAAATAGTTAATCAAGTCCAGGAAGCACAGAGAGTCCCATACAGGATAAATCCAAGGAGAAATACGCCAAGACACATATTAATCAAACTGTCAAAAATTAAATACAAAGAAAACATATTAAAAGCAGCAAGGGAAAAACAACAAATAACACACAAGGGAATCCCCATAAGGTTAACAGCTGATCTTTCAGCAGAAACTCTGCAAGCCAGAAGGGACTGGCAGGACATATTTAAAGTGATGAAGGAGAAAAACCTGCAACCAAGATTACTCTACCCAGCAAGGATCTCATTCAGATTTGATGGAGAAATTAAAACCTTTACAGACAAGCAAAAGCTGAGAGAGTTCAGCACCACCAAACCAGCTCTACAACAACTGCTAAAGGAACTTCTCTAGGCAAGAAACACAAAAGAAGGAAAAGACCTACAATAACGAACCCAAAACAATTAAGAAAATGGGAATGGGAACACACATATCGATAATTACCTTAAATGTAAATGGACTAAATGCTCCCACCAAAAGACACAGATTGGCTGAATGGATACAAAAACAAGACCCATATATTTGCTGTCTACAAGAGACCCACTTCAGACCTAGAGACACATACAGACTGAAAGTAAGGGGATGGAAAAAGGTATTTCATGCACATGGAAACCAAAAGAAAGCTGTAGCAATTCTCATATCAGACAAAATAGACTTTAAAACAAAGACTATTAGAAGAGACAAAGAAGGACACTACATAATGATCAAGGGATCGATCCAAGAGGAAGATATAACAATTGTAAATATTTATGCACCCAACATAGGTGCACCTCAATACATAAGGCAAATACTGACAACCATAAAAGGGGAAATCGACAGTAACACATTCATAGTAGGGGACTTTAACACCCCACTTTCACCAATGGACAAATCATCCAAAATGAAAATAAATAAGGAAACACAAGCTTTAAATGATACATTAAACGAGATGGACTTAATTGATATTTATAGGACATTCCATCCAAAAACAACAGAATACACATTTTTCTCAAGTGCTCATGGAACATTCTCCAGGATAGATCATATCTTGGGTCACAAATCAAGCCTTGGTACATTTAAGAAAATTGAAATTGTATCAAGTATCTTTTCCAACCACAACGCTATGAGACTCGATATCAATTACAGGAGAAGATCTGTAAAAAATACAAACACATGGAGGCTAAACAATACACTACTTAATAACGAAGTGATCACTGAATAAATCAAAGAGGAAATAAAAAAATACCTAGAAACAAATGACAATGGAGACATGACGACTCAAAATCTATGGGATGCAGCAAAAGCAGTTCTAAAAGGGAAGTTTATAGCAATACAATCCTACCTTAAGAAACAGGAATCATCTCGAATAAACAACCTAACCTTGCACCTAAAGCAATTAGAGAAAGAAGAACAAAAAAACCCCAAAATTAGCAGGAGGAAAGAAATCATAAAAATCAGATCAGAAATAAATGAAAAAGAAATGAAGGAAACGATAGCAAAGATCAATAAAACTAAAAGCTGGTTCTTTGAAAGGATAAACAAAATTGATAAACCATTAGCCAGACTCATCAAGAAAAAAAGGGAGAAGACTCAAATCAATAGAATTAGATATGAAAAAGGAGAAGTAACAACTGACACTGCAGAAATACAAAAGATCATGAGAGATTACTACAAGCAACTCTATGCCAATAAAATGGACAACCTGGAAGAAATGGACAAATTCTTAGAAATGCACAACCTGCCAAGACTGAATCAGGAAGAAATAGAAAATATGAACAGACCAATCACAAGCACTGAAATTGAAACTGTGATTAAAAATCTTCCAACAAGCAAAAGCCCAGGACCAGATGGCTTCACAGGCGAATTCTATCAAACATTTAGAGAAGAGCTATCACCTATCCTTCTCAGACTCTTCCAAAATATAGCAGAGGGAGGAACACTCCCCAACTCATTCTACGAGGCCACCATCACCCTGATACCAAAACCAGACAAGGAGGTCACAAAGAAAGAAAACTACAGGCCAATGTCACTGATGAACATAGATGCAAAGATCCTCAACAAAATACTAGCAAACAGAATCCAACAGCACATTAAACGGATCATACACCATGATCAAGTGGGGTTTATTCCAGGAATGCAAGGATTCTTCAATATACGCAAATCAATCAACGTGATACACCATATTAACAAATTGAAGGAGAAAAACCATATGATCATCTCAATAGATGCAGAGAAAGCTTTTGATAAAATTCAACACCAATTTATGATAAAAACCCTGCAGAAAGTAGACATAGAGGGAACTTTCCTCAACATAATAAAGGCCATATATGACAAACCCACAGCCAACATCGTCCTCAATGGTGAAAAACTGAAAGCATTTCCACTAAGATCAGGAACCAGACAAGGTTGCCCACTCTCACCACTCTTATTCAACATAGTTTTGGAAGTTGTAGCCACAGCAATCAGAGAAGAAAAGGAAATAAAAGGAATCCAAATCGGAAAAGAAAAAAAAATAAAAAATAAAAATGGGCAGAAGACCTGAATAGACATTTTTCCAAAGAAGACATACAGATGGCCAACAGACACATGAAAATATGCTCAATATTGCTAATCACCAGAGAAATGCAAATCAAACCCACAATGAGATATCACCTCACACCCATCAGAATGGCTATCATCAAAAAGACCATAAATAAGAAATGCTGGTGAGGATGTGGGAAAAGGGGACCCTTGTACACTATTGGTAGGAATGTAAATTGGTGCAACCACTGTTGAAAGTAGTATGGAGGTTCCTCAAAAAACTAAAAATAGAACTACCATATGATCCAGCAATCCCACTGCTGGGCATATATCTGAAGAAAAGGAAAACAGTAATTCAAGAAGATACGTGCACCCCAATGTTCATAGCACCGTTATTTACAATAGCCAAGAAATGGAAGCAACCTAAGTGTCTACCAACAAATGAATGAAGAAGATGTGATATATATATATATATATATATATACACACACACACACACAATAGGATATTACACAGCAATAAAAAAAATGAAAATTTGCCATTACAACAGCATAGATGGACCTGGAGGGTATTATACTTAGTGAAATAAGTCAGACAGAGAAAGACAAATTCTGTATGTTACCACTTATATTTGGAATCTAAAAAATCAAAACTGATGAATGAATATGAACAAATCAGAAACAGACTCACAGATACAGAGAACAAACTAGTGGTTACCAGTGGGGAGAGGGAAGGGGTTTAGAGGATTAAGAGGCACAAACTACTGCATAGAAGAAAAATAAGCTACAAAGATGTAATGTACAGCACAGGGAATACAGCCAACATTTTATAAGAACTTTAAGTGGAGTATAAACTATAAATTTTTGAATCACTATGTTGTACATCTGAAACTAATATTGTAAATCAATTATATTTCAAATTTTAAAACATGACTGAATGACGAATAAATGGGGGAGAAGGGACAAATCTTCCACACAGAAGAATTCCAAATAATATGTGTAAATTATCCCTGCCCCCTTCTGGGAGATGGAGCTTAATTCCTTTCCCCTGGTGTGTGATCTGGACTGAGTGACCCACTTCCAAGGAATAGAGCTCAGAAAGGAAAAAAAATAATAACTTTACAGTGGAGAAACCTGGCAGATGCAATCTTAACCTACTGATTAAAGTTATATCGCCATTAATGTCATGCTGTTAACGCCCTAATATGATGCATTGAGAAGGGTACTTCACTCTGAATATTCTTTCCAGAAACCTACAACCCCATTCTAATCATGAGAAAATATCAGAAAAATGGAAGGACATTCTATAAAATACTTAGCCAGTATTCTTCAAAAGTGTTAAGGTCCTAAAAATACAAATAGATTGAGAAATTGTCACAGATTGGAAAAGACGAAGGGGACACGATGATTAGGTGTTATGGTACCCTGGGTTGGGTTCCGGAACAGAAAAATACTGTCAGTGGACAAATTGGTGAAACTGGAATAAATTATGTCATTTCATTAATAGTATTGTACTAATGATAACTTCTTAGTTTTGATAAATGTGCCACAGTTGTTAGATGTTAATATCAGGGGAAGCTGGGTGAAGGGTGTATAGTAACTGTATATTGTCTTTGCAATTTTTCTGTAAAACTAAAATTATTCCAATGCAAAAAAGAAAAAGTGTTAAAGAATGAGAAACATGTCTATGGAATGATCTGGAGAAAACTCTGAGACATAAGTGAAAAAAAATCAAGTCGTAGAATGATAGGTATTGTTTGCTATTGTTTGATTGTAAATGCTGAGACCGCTTCTAGAAAGACGCCCCCCAAAAACTGGTAAGAGAGTTGCCTCAGCGGGAGGGTAACTGGGTGGGGTGGGGAGAGGAGTGGGAGGGAGACTTTTTGCTCTGGAACTTTTGTACCTTTCAAATTTTATACCCTGTGCAAAAAAGTAAATTAAAAAGTGGGTAGGAATATTGCCTTTGGTCAAAAGTGCCCGTAAAGATCCCTTAAATTACCCAGGATTAAACAAAAATCAATTATAAAAATTTGGTTGAGTTCTCCCAGAGAAGCAGCTGGCCTGAATGTAGGAGCCACAATGTGTGGTTCTCTGGTGGGAAGGGGCCACCCTGGGAAGCTGTGAGCCCGAGGCAAGCAGTGCTCGGCAGCTTTACACCCTCCTGGACGCCACAAGTCACGGTTCTCAGTTCTTGCTCTGCCCCTCGTCCTGGCTCGCTTTTTTTCTTCCTTAACAGCTTTGGCTGAAGTCACTTCATTTGCCACTTTCCTCGTCAGCACTTCCCCTCCCCTGCTTTTCTTTTTAACACTGCTGTTGCATAACACTAACGTTATATATTTGCTTGTTCTGAATATATACTGCTACATAACAAACCATCCCAAACTTGGTGAGGCAATAGCCATTTTGCGGTGCTCACGAATTCTGTGGGTCAGAATTTGGACAGGGCACAGCAAGGATGAATTGTCTCTGTGCCACGATGTCGGGGGTGACCTTGATGGCTGGGGGCTAGAATCACGTGTCTGGATTCCTGCGCTGTGCTCATTGGAAGACGATGCTCACCTGGGACTGTGAGTACAGTGCCACCATGTGGCTTTTCCACCTGGTATGCGCTTCTGAGCTCATTTACAGGTGCGCCCGCAAGAGGAGTCAGAAGAGCAAGTGTTCCGAGAGACATGGCCTTTTATGAGCTAGTCTGGGAGGTCACTTGTGCCGTTCTCTATTGGCTGAAGCAACCCCAGGCCCGCCCAGACTCAGGGCGGAGAGGTATCAACTCCACCTCTGCCTGAGAGGAGCGCCAGAGAACTGGGGCCATGTTCTAAGACCACCACCACACTCGTTTATTTTGCCGTCTTCTACGACGGCAGGGACTCTCTTGGTTTTGTTTTCTACCATATCCCTTGTAGGCACACAAAGATATTTTGCTGATGAGTGCTGTATAATGCTCATGTGGAGTAAGTGTCATTTCCCAAAGCGGAACGCCTCTCTGCCACTGTGTGTCGTCTTGCTGGGACGGCAAATCCAAGTCACCTGCTATTCTGCTATAGAAACCCATGTGGTCCCCTCACTGGTCACTTTCTCTCCCCTCTCCCAGCCAAGAGCTTGACGTGTGATCTACATGTAGCTGGTCAGTATATCTGTCACGGGACTGCACATCTCAAAGGCAGTGACACAGGGCAGAAAAACAGCTAAAGCCACTCTGGCAGTAGCTCCAAGGCAGGACTGTTGAGCAGTTCCTACTATTGACTGTCCCCCCCAAAGGTGTCAGATTCCTGTCTGTTCCAAGACTATGTCTCCATCCTCCCTTGAATTCTGTCGATTCTCCCACACAGGAAACGATGTTCAACATCATTAATTATTAGGCAGGTGCAAATCAAAACCCCAATTAGCGATCACCTCATGCCTGTTAGAATGGGTATTATCAAATAGGCAAGAAATAACAAGCATTGGTGAGGATATGGAGAAAAGGGAGCCCCTCCTACAGTGTTGGTGGGAATGTGATTTGGTGTTACTACTATGGAAACAGCATGGAGATTCATCAAAAAATTAAGAAAAGAACTACCATGTGATCCAGCTATCACACTTGTGGGTATTTACCCAAAGAATTCTAAAGCACTAATTTGAAAAGATATATGCACCCCTATGTTCATTGCAGCACTGTTTACAATAGTTTGTCATGCGAGATGAAAAAAATTATTGGGATCTGTTGTATAACAATGTGCATATAGTTAACAATACTATACGATACACTTAAAAATTAAGAGGGGCTGGGGCTTCCCTGGTGGCGCAGTGGTTGAGAGTCCGCCTCCCGATGCAGGGGGACACGGGTTCGTGCCCCAGTCCAGGAAGATCCCACATGCCGCGGAGCGGCTGGGCCCGTGAGCCATGGCCGCTGAGCCTGCGCGTCCGGAGCCTGTGCTCCGCAACGGGAGAGGCCGCAACAGTGAGAGGCCCGCGTACCGCAAAAAAAAATACATAAATAAAGAGAGGAGGAGGAGTCCTTGTCTCTGCCTATACACAGACATACGCTTAAAATTTATAAACACGGTTTCCTGTCTCCTGGATGTCTCTGAACCTTTATATGCTGCTGTGCATTGGGACTCTGGGACCGGGAAATCTGTGGAAGCAACCCAAGTGTGACATATAATACAATGAAATAGCCATCATCTAAAAAGAAGGAAATTCTGACATACACTACAAAGTGGAGGAACCTTGAGGACATTTCGCTAAGGAAGATATGCCAGTTCCCAAAAGACAAATACTACATGATTCCACTTGTGTGCAGAGCTTAGAATAGTCAGAACCATAGAGGCAAAATGTAGAATGGGGGCAGAGTGACGTCAGCACCACGCCCGATTGAAACACTCCCTCTGCCTCTCCTTTTCACTCTACACCCAGTAGAACATCTACAGCTCAACAAAGATACCTCTGCCCAACAAGGTTCCAGAGAATTCCACACGTCTGTGCGTCTAAAGGTGGGTAGACTGGAACACATAGAGGATGTGGAGCCAGGGAACCTGGAGGTGGTGTCTGCAGCCCTTGTCTTCTGGCTAGGACGGCTAAGCCCACAGCACCAGAGAATCTGGTAGCATCAGGGGAGGCGGTGCACATGACTCCAGCCTTCAGGCAGCAAGGCATCTGTGGCCACAGGTAACTAGGAAGCAGTGGCAGTGGAGCCTGGGACCCATTCTTCCAGCTGCTGAGGCGCCCACAACTCTGGCCCCGACTCCCATGCCCCACAGTGGTGGAACCTACAAACCTTACAACACTGGAGGCAGCAGAGGTGCCCCCACTATCCTGGCTACCTCCTCACCCTCACAACCCCCCAGCTGCAGCAGAGCCTGTGAATCAGGGGATCTCAGTCATGGCAAAAAGAGCTCACTATCCAAGTGCCCTAGGCAGTGATGCCAGAGTCACTGAGAGCAGCTAGGTACCTAAGACCCCAGAGGCACAAGAAGCAACAGCAAGGGCACAGGGCAACACCTCTGACAGAGGCTGTGGACAGTGGAAAGTGCAAACTCTCAAATATGAACAGAAGCAGCTCAGGTAAGAGAAACCAAAAACTTGTGCTATAGCGCCACCTACTGAGAAACAAAAGAATGGCCTCCAAATTTTTACCGGATGATTCTTTAGAGTCAAATAAAAACGCTTTTGTTATTTCAAACGCACCAGCAGAGGGACAACTCATCAAGCACCATGAAGAACCACAGTAACACCGTGCCACAAAATGAAACTTACAATTCTCCAAAAACCAATCTTAAACTGATGGAATATTGTGATCTAAAATTCAAAATAACTGCCAGGAATAAACTCAGTAAGATACAAGAAACTCAGAAAGGCAGTGCAATGAGCTCAGGAATAACACTAATGAACAGAAGGAATACTTTACCCAGGAGAGTGAAATTCGAAAAAGAACCAAACAGAAATTCAGGAGCTGAAGAACTCAGTAAATGAGATGAAGAATGCATCAGAAAGCATTGGAAATAGAGCAGACCATATGGAAGAGAGAATTAGTGAGCTCAAAGATACAAACCTAGAAATGATATAAGTAGAAGAGGAAAGAGAAATAAGATATTAAAAAATGAGGAAATTCTATGAGAGATATTCAATTCTTTTAGGAAGGGCAACGTTAGGGTAATGGGTGTCCCAGAAGGAGAAGAGAGGGAGAAGGGACCAGAGAGTTTATTTAAAGAAATAATAGCTGAGAACTTCCCAAACCTGGGGAAGGAACTGGATATATAAGTTCATGAAGCTAAGAGAACACCTAATAACCTCAATGCGAAAAGGCCTTTTACAAGACACATTACATTAAAATTGTCAAAATTCAATGACAAAGAATTTTCAAGGCAACCAAGGAAAAAAGGATGGTAACCTACAAAGGAACTCCTGTTAGGCTATGAGCAGATTTGTCAGCAGAAACTCTGCAGGCCCAGAGGGAATGGAATGACATTCTCAGAATACTGAAAGATGAAAACTGCCACACAAGAATACCCTATCCAGCAAAGTTATCATTCAGATGTGGAGGAGAAAGAAAGACTTTTCCAGACAAACAAAAGCTGAGAGAATTCATCAACATTAGACCTATCTTACAAGAAATGTTAGAAGAAATTCTACCAGAAACAAAAAGGCAAAACTACACAAAACATTGATTAAGGTGATAAATAGACAATCAGAAAATTGCAACTCTGTACCAGAATTGGTTTTTAAACACTATATTATAGCATAAAGGTTAAAAGGGGAGAGTAGAAAAATAACTATAGCTACTTCAATTTGGTAACATACTCACAGAATAAAAAGGGATAATTTGAGACAAGAAAAACACAAAAGGGAAGAAGGAAAGGACAGCACCTATATAGGTAAATGAACATAAGATGTTATCAGCAGAAGAAGAACTATTTTATAGAACATTTTATAAAAATCCCATGATAGCCACAAAATATAAATAAGAGACACAAAGCATTAAAAAAGAAGAAACTAAGAAAACATCATAAAAAACCCACCAAACCAAAATGGCAGAGAGAAACACAATGAAAAGGCAACAGCAAAGGTGCACAGCAACCAGAGAAGATAAAATGGTGGTACTAAGTCCTTATCTATCAATAATCGCCCGAAATGTAAATGGATTGAATTCACCAGTCAAAAGACACAGAGTGGCTGGATGGATTAAAAAACAAGATGCAACTATATGCTGCCTCCAGGAGACTAACCTCAGCTCTAAAGAGAAACAGGCTCGGGCTTCCCCGGTGGCGCAGTGATTGAGAATCCGCCTGCCAATGCAGGGGACACAGGTTCAATCCCTGGCCCGGGAAGATCCCACATGCCACGGAGCAACTAAGCTCGTGTGCCACAACTACTGAGCCTGTGCTCTAGAGCCTGTGAGCCACAACTACTGAGCCCACGTGCCACAACTACTGAAGCCCACGTGTCTAGAGCCTGTGCTCCACAATGAGGGAAGCCACTGTAATGAGAAGCCCGCGCACTGCAACAAAGAGTAGCCCCCACTCGCCGCAACTAGAGAAAGCCTGCGTGCAGCAATGAAGACCCAACACAGCCAAAAATAAATAAATAAATAAATAAAATTTAAAAAAGAGAAACACAGGCTAAAAGCAAAGGGATGGAAGATGATACTTCAAGGAAATGGAAGCCCAAAGAAAGTGGGTGTAGCCATACTTACATCAGACAAAATACACTTAAAGCCAAAAAAGGTAACAAGAGACAAACATAGACAATGTATAATGATAAAGGGGACAATTCATCAAGAAGACATAACAGTAATTAATATATATGTATCTAACACAGAGATACCAAAACATATAAAAAAGTGCTTAATAGACCTAAAGGGAGAAATTGACAGCAACACAAAAATAGTAGAGGACTTTAATACCCCATTTACATCAATGGATAGATTGTCCAGACAGAAAGTCAACAAGGAATTTTCTCAAGGATAGACTATATGTTGGGACACAAAACAGGTCTCAGTAAGTTTAAGAAGACTGAAATCATACTAAGCATCTTTTCCAATCACAGTGGTATGAAACTAGAAATCAACTACAAGAAGAAAAGTGGAAAAATTATAAATATGTGGAGGCTGAACAACATGCTATAAAACAACTATTGGGTCAATGAATAAATCAAAGGGGAAATAAAAAATTACCCAAATGCAAATGAAAGTACAACACACCAAAATCTATAGGATGCAGCAAAAGCAGTACTCAGAGGGAAATTTATAGCAGTACAGGTCTACCTCAAGAAAGAAGAAAAATCTCAAATAAACAATCTAACCTTGGACCTTCCCTGGTGGGGCAGTGGATAAGACTCCACACTCCCAATGCAGGGGGCTAGGTTCAATCCCTGGTCAGGGAACTAGATCCCACATGCATGCTGCAAATAAGAATTTGTATGCCACAACTATGGAGCCTGCGTTCCTCAACTAAGACCTGGCGCAACCAAATAAATAAATAAATATTAAAAAGAAACAATCTAAACTTATACCTAAAGGACTAGAGAAATAAGAACAAGTGAAATCCAAAGTCAGTAGACAGAAGGAAATAATAAAGAAAAGAAATAAATTAAATATACCCTGAGAAAACCATCATTCAAAAAGAGACATGTACCACAATGTTCATTGCAGCACTATTTACAATAGCAAGGACATGGAACCAACCTAAATGTCCATCAACAGATGAATGGATAAAGAAGATGTGGCACATATATACAATGGAATATTACTCAGCCATAAAAAGAAATGAAACTGAGTTATTTGTAGTGAGGTGGATCGACCTAGAGACTGTCATGCAGAGTGAAGTAAGTCAGAAAGAGAAAAACAAATACCGTATACTAACACATATATAGGGAATCTAAAAAAAAAAATGATGATGAACTGATGAACCTAGTTTCAGGGCAGGCATAAGGATGTAGACATAGAGAATGGACTTGAGGACACAGGGTGGGAAGGGGAAGCTGGGGTGAAGTGAGAGTAGCATCGACATATATACACTATCAAATGTAAAATAGTTTACTAGTGGGAAGCAGTAGCATAGCACAGGGAGATCAGCTCAGTGCTTTGTGATGACCTAGGGGGGTGGGATAGGGAGAATGGGAGGGAGGCTCAAGAGGGAGGGGATATGGGGACATATGTATGCATATGGCTGATTCACTCTGGTGTACAACAGAAACTAACACAGTATTGTGAAGCAATTATACTCCAATAAAGATCTATTAAAAAAAGAGGAATAAATGAAATAGAAGGTAAAAAGACAATAGAAAAGATCAATGAAACTAAGAGCTATTTTTTTAAAAAGATAAACAAAATTAACAAACTCTTAGCTAGCCTCACTAAGCAAAAGAGAGAATTCTGTAATAAATAAAATCAGAAACAAAAGAGGAGAAATAACAATGAATAGCACAGAAATATAAAGGATTATAAGAGAATATTATGAACAGTTATAAGCCAAAGAAATTGTACAACCTAGAAGAAATGGACAAATTCTTAGAATAATACAATTTCCCAAGACTGACTCATGAAGAAATAGAAAATCTGAATAGACTAATCACTAGTACAAAGATTGAAACAGTAAACAAAAAGCCACCCCCAAAACAAAAGCCCAGGACAAGACAGCTTCACAGGTGAATTCCAAGAAGATTTAATACCTACCCTTCTCAAACTCTTCCAAAAAACTGAAGAGGAGGGAACACTTCCTAACTTATTTTATGAGGCCAAAACCAGACAAGGACAACACACAATAAAGAAAATTACAGGCCAGTATCTCTGATAGACACAGATACAAAAATCCTCAACAAAATATTAGCAAACCAAATACAACAATACATTAAAAGGATCACACACCATAATCAAGTGGTATTTACCCCAGAGATGCAAGGATAGTTCAACACCTGCAAATCAATCAACATGATACAGCACATTAACAAAATGAAGGATAAAAACCACATGATCATCTCATATGCATCTCAGATGCAGAAAAAGCATCTGACAAGATTCAATGCCAATTTATGATTAAAAACTCTCAATAAAGTGGGTATAGAAGGAATGTATGTCAGTGTAATAAAGGCCATATGTCATAAACCCACAGCTAACTCAATGGTGAAAAACTGAAAGCTATCCCTCTAAAATCAGGAAGAAGAATAATATGCTCACTCTTGCCACTCTTACTCAACTTAGTATTGGAAGTACTACCCAGAGCAATTAGTAAAAAAAAAAGACATCCAAATTGGAAAGGAAGAAGTAAAACCATCACTGTTTGAGGATGACATGATTTTATATATAGAAAACGCTAACGACTCCACCAAAAATCTATTAGAAATAATAAATACAGTAAAATCAACATACAAAAATCTACTGCACTTCTATACATTAACAATGAGCTAGAAGAAAGAGAAATTAAGAAAACAATCCCATTTACAATTGCAAAAAAGTAGATGAAAGACCTGTACACTGAAAACTATAAGACATTATTAAAAGAAATTAAAGAAGACACAAATAAATGGAAAGATATCTGTGCTCTTGGATTAGAAGAATTAACATTGTCTTAGGTGATAAGGACATATATATAATCTACACATTCAATGCATTCCCTATCAATATCCCAAGGACATTTTTTAGAACAAAAAATTCTAAAATGTATGTGGAACCACAAAAGACCCTAAATAGCCAAAGCAATCCTGAAAAAAAAAAAAGAACAAAGCTGGAGGAATCACACTCCTTGATTTCAAAATGTATTACAAAAACACAGGAATCAAAACAGCATGGTATTGGCAGAAAAACAGATACATAGATCAATGGAATACAGTTGAGAACCCAGAAATAAACCCATGCATATATAGACACTAATATTTGACAAAGGAGCAAAGAACATACAATGGAGAAAGGATAGTACCTTCAATAAATGGTGTGGGGAAATCTGAACAGTCATGTGCAAAAAATAAGACTAAACCACTATCTCACACCATACACAAAAATCAACTCAAAATGGATTAAAGACCTGAAACCATAAAACGCCTAGAAGAAAACATAGGCAATACGCTCTGACACAGGTCTTAGCAATATCTTTTTTAGATATGTCTCCTCAGGCAAGGGAATCAAGAGCAAAAATAAACAATCAGGACTACATGAAATTAAAAAGCTCTGCACAGCAAAGGAAACCATCAACAAAATGGGAGACAACCTATGGAATGAGAGAAGATATTTGCAAATGATATATCCAATGAGGGGTTAATATCCAAAATATATAAAGAACTCATACAACTCAACAATAACAAAAAACAAACAACTTGATTAAAAAATGGGCAGAGGAGCTGAATAGACATTTTCCCAGTGAAGACATACATATGGCCAACAGGCATATGAAACGATGTTCAACATCACTATTAGAGAAATGCAAATCAAAACCCCACTGAGATACCACCTCATGCCTGTTAGAATGGCTATGATTAAAAAGTCAAGAAATAAGTATTGGTGAAGATGTGGAGAAAAGGGCATCCTTGTGCGGTGTTGGTAGGGATGTAAATTGGTGCAGCCAGTATGGAAAACAATATGGAGATTCCTCAAAAAATTCAGAATAGAACCACCACATGATCCAGCTGTCCCACTTCTGGGTATTAGCCAAAGAATATGTGAACACTAACTTGAAAAGATACATGCACTTCTATGTTCATGGAGGCCTTATTTACTATAGCCAAGATATGGTAACAATCTAAGTGCCCATCAACAGGTAAATAGATAAAGAAGATGTAGTACATATATGTGTATATGTGTACACACACACACACACACACAGACACAATGGAATACTACTCAGCCATAAAAAGAGGAAATCTTTCCATTTGCAACAACATGGTGGAACTTGTTATTATACTAAGTGAAATAAGTCAGACAGAAAAACAAATGCTATAGGATTTCACTCATATGTGCAATATAAAAAAATAAACATAAGATAAATGAACAAACCAAACCAAACCAAACAAACATGTAGATACAGAGAACAAAATAGTGGTTGTCAGAGGGGAAGGAGCACAGGGGAGGGTGAACTAGGGAAAGGGGATCACTGTATGGTGATGGATGGAAACTAAATATTTGGTAGTGAGAATGTGGTAGGGTATACAGCAGTAGAAATGTAACGCTGTACACATGAAAGTTACATAATGTGATAAACCAATGTTACTTCAATTTAAAAATGAATAAAAACATTCATCAGGATAGAAAAGATCCAAGTGTATCACATGCATTCAGTTCATGAAACTCCTATTTCCATTTCACTTACATGCATGTATAAGTATGTGTTAGGTCATTTTGTAAAATGTACTTATTGCGGTTGTGGTTTAAAAGGTTTGAAGGCACTTGCTCTGGGAGCTGCTCAAGGAGACGGCTCTGAGATAACTTAGGAAACAGAGGACAGTCGTAGGAGACCAGCCTGGCCTGCGTCTGTCTGGTTCCGTCCAGTACTCTGATTTCTAGCCCTCTGAGCAAGCCTGCCTCCTGGATGAAGGATGCACCCTCAGGCCCGGTGCCTATCAGCAGAAGTCCCCCACAGGCACTAGTATTGCATGCAGCTTTTCTTCCTTTACTGAACGGCAACTAGCCTTCATGAGCCTGGCTTTCTCACCCAGGTGGAGCTGCTGCCTCAGAGTAAATATCTTCAGGACCACCATGTGCTGGGTGGGTCTCCTGTGCTTTGTGAAACTTAGGGACAGAGGCCCAGGGGGTCATTCCTGATGGCCAGGAAGGGGTCCAGTGCTGCAGCTAAATATCCTCCTCACCTTCCCCTCGGCCTTAATTCTACCTGTTCTTGTTTCTTAACTACCATCTCCTCCTAAAAGCCTTCATTTTCTCTCCTTATTTTCTGCACCATATTTTTGGCTTAGATTCTGTCCAGTTTCATACTTTTAAATATATCACAGGATGCCCTCTCTTTGCTAGGCATTGTTTTTTTGTGGTATAGATCTTGTCTTTTCTCAGGCATCAGACTCTTGTGAGAAAGGCCTGCATGCCTTTAAAAAATTCTTCACCATGCTAGGCACTTAGTAGATGCCTAGTAAATACTCATTGAACTGAATCAAAATATAGGCTCAGATTTGTCAAATAAATAAGGATCACACCTATTTAGATTATGAGCATGAGTGCTGGTGCAGCCACTATGGAAAACAGTATGGAGGTTCCTCAAAAAACTAAAACTAGAGTTGCCGTATGATCCAGCAATCCCACTCCTGGGCATATATCCGGAGAAAACTATAATTCAAAAAGATACATGCACCCCAATGTTCACAGCAGCACTATTCACAATAGCCAAGACATGGAAACAACCTAAATGTCCATCAATAGATGAATGAATAAAGAATATGTGTTATATATACAATGGAATACTACTGAGCCATAAAAAAGAATGAAATAATACCATTCGCAGCAACATGGATGGACCAGAGATTATCATACCAAGTTAGAAAGACAAATATTATATATCACTTATATGTGCAATATAAAATATGACACAAATGAACTTATCTACAAACAAACAGACTCACAAACAGAACAGACGTGTGGTTGCCAAGGTTGGGGGGGGAGGGGGAGTGGGGGAGGGTTGGATTGGGAATTTGGGATTAGCAGGTGCGAACTGTTATATGCAGAACAGATGAACAACAAGGTCCTACTGTAGAGCACAGGGAACTATATTCAATGTCCTGGGATAAACCATAATGGAAAAGAATGTATATATATGAATAACTGAGTCACTTTGCTGTACAGCAGAAATTAACAAAACATTGTAAATTGACTGTACTTTAGTAAATCTTTTAAAACAGAGGATGAGTGCTTATTTCTCAAATTTGGGCTGAATAAAATCATGATAAGAAGAATCATAATAATCACCATTCATTGACTGCTTACTATGTGCCAGGACTGTGCACGTGCTTTATATGTATTATTTAATTTTTATCCTCGCAACAGCCCTAGTGTGTTACAAATTATGACCATCGTTGCCATTTTGTCAGTGAGGAAACCGAAGCTTACAGAGGCTGAGAGACTTGTCCAGTGTCACATCACTGGTAGGTGGGGTGAGCAAAGACTCCAATCCAGGCTGCGAGCCCCAAAGCTGGGGGCTCCATCATCATTTAGTGACAAATAAAGCAAGGCAAAGAGCTCAGCTCTTACAGTCATCACAATCACGATCCAATAATTCATGGACCACAAATCAGACATCGCCATTTGATCCTGCACAGTTGCTTCCTGAAGGAATTACTTACCCTCAAGCTGACTTGAATTCCTCATTTAACAGAGTGGGGATGACGCTATAAACTACCTCCAAAGGGTTGCCATGGTTAAATGAGATGGTGTGCGAAGTCCTCAGCCCTGTGCCCGGCCCGCAGTGAGTGCTGAGAAAATAGTACCTGGTACCTGCTGTCTGGTTATTATGGGATGGCCCATCCAGCCCTGGGCCTGATTCCATGATTTGCAAGTGGCCTTGATGATGACAATCACATCAAGGTAAAAATGACTACAAAAGAGGCCTTCAGTAGACACTTTTGTCCGAAGATAAGAACTCCATCTTTTTTTAAATGATAAAACCATGACTTACTGAAGTTAAGGAACCTTCTGGAGGCTTCATGCTAATAAGTGATAGAACCAGGTCTGTTTCATCTGTACTTTTGTTTTTGTGATATTAAACATGAAGTTAATGTTGCTACTTGGAAACTCTTTGGGACACATCAGATTCATAATTCTTTAAAAAGTTATGCTTATCTAGTACACAGTGCAGAGATAACAAACCCTCCTGAAACTGTTGGTGGCATTCTTATTTTAGTATTTAATGATCACTAAGCACTATAAAACAGAGACAGAATTATAGGGCATGAGTGCAGCTGTGGCAACATTGCTGCTCTCGACTCCTTTTCCACGGAGACCCAATTTTGTGAAATATGAAAATGTCCTCACAAACTTCGTGGGCAAAGAAATACTAGACCTACTAAACTAATAAAAAATCCAAAGTGGGCACCACCAAAGCAGAGATTATTTCAGGAATATTATTAAGGGCAAAATAATAGCTTTAAAGCAAAATGATGGAGATTAGATGCCAGACATTTTGGAACAGCAAGTATAATCACTGACCTGTTCTAAAAGGATGAAATCGAGATGATTTATCTGAACGTTGCACAAGATTTGGAAATGTCTGGTGTCCTTTACTTCCCCCTCACCGTGAGCATGCTTCATGGTGATTCAGCCTCATTTCTGGCTTGAGGTGTCATGCATTTCTCCATGCGTGACTGAGTTTCTCTTTTCAGGGTGGTTTGAGGAGCTCCTCATGAGATATATTTATGGATCATTTCATGGGAAAAGGCTAGGGCTGTTTGCATCGAGTTCTAGTAGGAGTAACATGAGTTCTGAGACTATTAGGGTGAGCAAAGGTCAAGGGGCAGGGATTTTCTTTGCAAAAAATCGACGTCCTTTTTTCTCTATAGTGCCCACCTGGAGGGACATTCTGCTGACCTCAGGTGTCCAGGCTCACAGGTGTGTTCCCTGCCCTGGGAAGACACAGTTCCCTCAGGACATCATGTTTCTTCTTTAGGGTCCCTTTTTTGGGTCTTTTTCTCATATAAGCCTGTGATATCTGTGACCTGATGTGATACTCAGTTTCCTGTCTCTGGTCATCACAGGACTTCCTGAAGGCTGGGCATTAGAATGAAGACTGACCATGAAAAAGTGTGTTCGGCCTTAAAGGTGGCTTTGCAGGTGGCCTGAGGACCACAGGGGCTTCCCCAGGGACACTTAGTGTTTACCAGTGCAGTGGATTCCTCAGAGACTGGGGATGGAAGGTCCAGCTCAGTGCTGTGCTGTGTCATCACCCCATGTTTTTGTTATTCCCTGTGAGCTGTGTGGAGACAAGTTGGGGCAGAGGTTAACGGGCTCATAAATTATTACCAACATGTACCAAGTTCAAAATGGCTTTCACGTAACATTGTTTCTCATGAAAGGAAGTCTGGAGATTCTAATCCCCATCCACCAGGGGGTCAACTGAGAATCCCCCATGGGAAGCAAGAGGTTGCTGAGGCGGGTGGTTGGCAGTGCTGGAACCTGCCTTCTGACCCCAGAACCCCCTCCACCCCACAGGCCCTCCTCCCTCCTGGTGAAGCAGCGGGAAGGAGGGGGCAGATGTTCTGGGCCCCCAACACCACTTGCTACTCTCCTTGTAGGGGAGTTGGCTCTTGTGAAGATGGCCGTTCACCGCTAGCCCAGCTGGGCTCAGTGTTTGATGGACAGTGACAGTGTGAGTTAGGGTTTCTCAAGAAAACCCCAAAGTTTTGTCACTCGTAAATGCACGTTTCAGTCAACTTGAAATTTTACAACAGTTCCCCTTAGGCAGTTTACTTTTCCTGGAAGCTGTTCAGGATTGGGGTGTTCGGACTCAGGAGCAGTCTGGTAACCAAGGCTCTGGCAGGAGAACGTTCCAAGAAGCTGCAGCAGCCCCTCCCTCTACAGGGTGTGCCAGGGCAGCCCTCGGTCACCCATGGCCTCAGACCCTGCTTTGCTCTGGTTACACATCTCCTGAGAGTTACTGGGGAGGATAAGGGCAGGGATGATTCTAGAAACCCCAGTATCTGCTCCAAGAACACTTCCAACACTCTATTGAGGCAATATATAAATAAGACATAAAGAAAATCCATCTCTATTATTTACCCGGAACTAAAATCAAAAAGCTCTCTAATATTTTTCTTCTCTGCCTCCATATTTTAGTAGAAATTCTATTTTTAACATCTGCCATGATTTTAAAAATATTTTTTTAATACCGTGCATTTAAAAAAAATTATTTATTTTTGGCTGCATTGGGTCTTCGTTGCGGTGTGCGGGCTTCTCACTGTGGTGGCTTCTCTCAGTTGCACAGCACGGGTTTCAGTAGTTGTGGCTCGTGGGCTCTAGAGCGCAGGCTCAGTAGTTGTGGCGAACGGGCTTAGTTGCTCCGCAGCATATGTGATCTTCCTGGACCAGGGCTCCAGTCTGTGTCCCCTGTATTGGCAGGCGGATTCTTAACCACTGCACCACCAGGGACGTCCCACCATGATTTGTTATTTTGCAGCAAAATAAAAACTACGTAGCTCTTTTAGTTGATGTGGACACCCAGAGGAATTCACTTTTATAGCATCAATAATTGTTTTCCTCCAAATCAATCATTTGAACGGAACAGTCCACAAAATATTTCCTACAGAGAGAAAGCAGTAGGCACATCTGATTTCTTAGCATGTTCTGGGAGTGAGTAGAATTGACTGGAGCATTATAAAGTAAAATCTGCATTTATTCCACGACAATGGGATGTGAGGCAATGATGTATTTTTAGATATACAATAGTTACCCCTTACCTGAGGGGGTTACATTCCAAGACCCCCACTGGATGCCTAAAGCCTTGGATAGTACCAAGCCCTATATATACTATAATGAAGTTTAATTTAGAAATTAGGTACAGTAAGAGATTAACCACTAATAACAAAATAGAACAATTATAAAAATATACTGTAATAAAAGTTATATGAATGCGGTCTTTCATAATAATTGGGTTAGCCGAAAAGTTCATCCCAGTTTTTCCGTAACATCTTATGGAAAAACTGGAATGAATTTTTTGGCCCACCCAATATCTTATCGTACAGATTTAATGTCTTTTCTATCTTAACTAAGCACTTATGTGCTGTGGCCATATCTTTTACAGTTTGAGGTGGGACAGCAAATCTAGCACGAATTTCTTTTTCCTTCTTCACAGTGTCATGGACAGATTTGTTCTTAACAGTATATCTTGGCAACTTCAGCATATTTTTTCCCTTCCCTTATTAAGTAGAGAACTTTCACATTTTCACGTAACGGAAGCACTTTACGGCTTCTCTTTGGCACATCCAAATTGCCAACATCCCTCCTCTGGCACCCTGGGGCCATTATTAGGTAAAATAAGGGTCAGTTGAACACATTCAATCTGATAACAGAGCTGGCTACTAAGTAACTAATGGGCAGATATGCTGGACAAAGAAATGATTCGTGTTTCATGTTTGGTAATTGCAATCATTGTTGCTTTTTATTTTATTTTTTTTTTTGCGGTACGTGGGCCTCTCACTGTTGTGGCCTCTCCCGTTGCGGAGCACAGCCTCCGGACGCGCAGGCTCAGCGGCCATGGCTCATGGGCCCAGCCGCTCCGCGGCATGTGGGATCTTCCTGGACCGGGGCACAAACCCGTGTCCCCTGCATCGGCAGGCGAACTTTCAACCACTGCGCCACTTAGGGAAACCCCCATTGTTGCTTTTGTTGTGGTCATCCATTTACAATGCTTGGTGTCAGTTTATTTATCTCTTGTAAAAATAAAATACAGTGTGTGTGTGTGTGTGTGTGTGTGTGTGAAAAAAAATGATTCGTGTCCTGGGTGGGACAGAGCTGACGATGTGAGATTTCCTCACACAACTCAGAATGGCAAGCAGTTTACAACTTATGACTTGTTGATTTCCAGAATTTTTCATTTAATATTTTTGGACTGAGGTTGACTGCAGGTATCTGAAATCGCAGAACGTGAAACCACGGATAAAAGGAGACTACTGTATCTCCTTTATTGCCTGTGGGCTCCTTGAGGGCAAAGGGTATGACTTGCTCGCCACTGTGTCCTCAGCATCTGGCACTGTTTATTATTGATTTGCTTTAAGTTGAGGAAGAAAAAGCTCTGTCTTTGTTATTTGAAAGGTTTATTCTAAAAGGCCCGGGAAGGCTATTCTTAAAAGGAAATCAGCTTTTTGAAAACATATCTCCAGATACTGAAATCACAGAAAGGCACCTTAGCATTTCCTTGCCAGTCAGAACGAGTTCTCTGTGGATGCCCAGGCTTCCAGGCAGAGACCGCGTAATAGTCACGGGAGCCACCCCAGTCCTTCTGCCCCAGAGCAGGGGGCAGTAGAGTTCCCTCTTACGACTTGAGGGAGCAACTTTACTGAGCCCATTGTGTGCTAGACATTGTTCTAAGTATTTTGCATGTATTATTCCACTTAGATCATCACCAACTGATGAGGTAGATATTCCGCGCCTCCTTTTATAAATACAGACATTGAGGCTTAGTGAGATTAGCAATTATGTGAGCAATTTTGCTCACAGGTCTTAGCAGGCTCTGGTTGCAAGTCACAGAGACCCACTGGGGCTTAATCTTGCAAAGGAAGAAAGGTAGGGAGGGGCAAGGAGGGTTATTTTAAGGATCCTGGGATGTTTTGCTGAACCCAAGGGCAGACTTGCTACTAGACTCAGGAAGGTGTTTTGAGTCCGAATCTGGAAAGTGCTGGGAACCCAGGAAACACACCCACGATTCATCTCTCTCCTCCTGCAGAATGGTTTCTTTTTCTTGGCAACCTCATCCTTGTAGAGAATAATAGCTGCCCCGCAACTCAAGTCATAAATTATAGGTCCAGGCACTTGTAAAACCTGATTGTTCCTCTGTCTCGATTCTAAACTCCTTAGAGAGACACTTGTGTCTTCTTAGAAGGGCCTGGAGCCAGGCACACACATATGGTTGCAAGAATCTCTCCACGTGTAGAAAGATTGAGAGACAGATTCTAGACAAACAATGGAAAGATCATGGGATGGGCAAACACTAAAAACCTACCAGCTGTATACCAAGCTCACACAACTAGTAAGATTTAAATTACTGTCTATCCAACTCTGTTTCAAACAGACTTTGGGCTTTTTCTACTCCTATGATGCCTTTTTTTTTTTTTTTTTTTTTGCAGTACACGGGCCTCTCACTGCTGTGGCCTCTCCCATTGCGGAGCACAGGCTCCGGACGCACAGGCTCAGCGGCCATGGCTCACGGGCCTAGCCGCTCCACGGCATGTGGGATCTTCCCGGACCGGGGCACGAACCCGTGTCCCCTGCATCGGCAGGTGGACTTTCAACCACTGCGCCACCAGGGAAGCCCCCTATGATGCTTTTAAAAATCCTGTTTGATACTTTCTTTTTTGTGCCTTTTAGCCTCCCAAGAAGGCTATCAGTTTAAAAACCATATGATCTCAATACTCACAGAAAAAGCATGTGAGAAAATGCAACATCCATTCATGATAAAAACTCTCAAAGTTGATATAGAGGGAACATATTTCAACATAATAAAGGCCATTTATGACAAACCCACAGCTAATATCGTACTCAATGGTGAAAAGCTGAAAAATTTTTCTCTAACGTCAGGAACAAGACAAAGATGCCCCCTTTTGCCAATTCTATTTGACATAGTATTGGAAGTCCTAGCCACAGTTATCAGACACCAAAAACAAATAAAACGCATCCAGATTGGAAGGGAAGAAGTAAAACTATCACTGTTTGCAGATGACATGATATTATATATAGAAAGCCCTAAAATTTTTACCAAAAAACTTCTAGAGCTCCTCAATGCATTCAGTAAAGTTGCAGGATAGAAAATTATTGAAGTCTATTGCATTTCTATACACTAATAATAAAGTATCAGAAAGAGAAAGCAAAAGAAAATCCCATTTTCCATTGCATCAAAAAGAATAAAATACCTAGGAATAAATCTAACTAAGGAGGTAAAAGACCTGTACTCAAAAAGTATGACATTGATGAAAGAAATTGAAGATGACACACATGGAAAGATATACTGTGTTTTCAGACTGGAAGGATTAATAATGTTAAAATGACCATACTACCCAAGGCAATCTACAGATCCAATGCAATCCTTATCAAAACACCAATGGCATTTTTCATAGAACTAGAACAAATAATTCTAAAATTTGTATGGAAACATAAAGACCCCAAATAGCCAGAGCAATCTTGATAAAGAAGAAAAGAGCTGGAGGTATCATGCTCCCTGACTTTTGATGACAAAGCTACAGTCATCAACACAGTATGGTACTGAGAAAGACACATATCATATGATATCACTTATATGTGGAATCTAAAAAAGAGTACAAATGAACTATCTACGAAACAGAAATAGAGTTACAGATGTAGAAAACAAACTCATGGTTACAAGGGGGGTAGGGGGAGGAATAAATTGGGAGATTGGGATGGACATATACTATGTATTACATATGTGTTAATACACTGTATATATTAATAAAATAGATAACTAATAAGGACCTGCTTTAGAGCACAGGGAACTCTACTCAAATCTATGTAATGGCATATATGGGGAAAGAATATTAAAAAGTGGATATATGTATAACTATTCACTTTGCTGTACACTTGAAACTAACACAACACTGTAAATCAACTATACTCCAATAAAAATTAAAAAAAACCCAGCATGGTACTAGCACAACAACAGACACATTGATCAATGGAACAAAATATGGAGTCCAGAAATAAAGCCATACACTTATGATCAATTAATCTATGACAAAGGAGGCAAGAATATACAATGGGGGAAAGACAGTCTCCTCCATAAGTGGTGCTGGGATATTTAGACAGCTACATGTAAAAGAATGAATAGAACATTTCCCACACCATATACAAAAAGAAACTCCAAATGGATTAAAGACCTAAAATGTAAGACCTGAAAACATAAAACTCCTAGAAGGGAACATAGGCAGAACACTCTTTGACATAAATTGTGGCAATAATTTTTTTGGGGTCTCCTAAGGCAAAGGAAAGGAAACAGCAAAAATAAATAAATGGGACCTAATTAAACTTAAAAGCTTTTGCACAGCAAAGGAAACCATCTACAAAACAAAAAGACAACCTATTGAATGGGAGAAAATATTTGCGAATGATATGACTGATAAGAGGTTAAGATCCAAAATGTATCAACAGCTTATACAACTCGGTATCAAACAACGCAGTTTAAAAAATGGGCAGAAGACCTGACTAGACATTTTTCCAAAGACATACAGATGGCCAACAGGCACATGAAAAGATGCTCAACGTTGCTAATCTTCAGAGAAATGCAAATCAAAACGACAATGAGGTATTACCTCACACCAGTCAGAAGGGCCATCATGAAAAAGTCTACAACTAATAAATGCTGGAGAGGGTGTGGAGAAAAGGGAACCCTCCTACACTGTTGGTGGGAGAGCAAGTTGATGCAGCCACGGTGGTAAACAGCAGACCCTCCAAGCTTCACATAGCTTAGACAATATGTCACAAGACTCTTAACCACCCCCTATAGATAACACCTCTGATGTATGGGTCACTATAACAGTTGCCTAAGTTGTTTTTTAGGAACTAGTTCTTGCCCAACTCAAACTGGCCAAGACCACTGACCATTCATCTGGGCCTGTGTGATGTCCACCTTTTGACATCAGAGGGCAGAAAACTTCACCCTCAGATAGTGCTAATGCTGCCATCTTCTGAACACGCGCACTACGAAGCGTGATGCTCAGTTGCACCCGCGCAGAACAACAATCACCTCCCCTGCACCTCTGACAACCCTACACTCTTTCCCCATAAATATCCCAAGGCCCTGGCCTTGAAGGAGGCAGATTTGAGACGTATTCTTCCATCTCCTCTCTTGGCTGTCTCGTGAATAAACCCTTTCTTTGCTACAAACATTGGCATCTGTTTGGCTTCCTGCCTGTTGGGCAAATGAACCTGGTTAGGTAGTACTTTCCTCTATAAAAGCAACCTTCTCTCCTCTGTTCTCTGGACTTGCCTATGGTTTGCCATATTTTGCATGTCCTGATTGCGATTCTCTGCTATTCACGAATAAACACGTTTTGTTGGTACTATAACTGGCTCTTTTGTTTTTTTTAAGGTCAGTATTACATGATGATCAGAAGTGGAATCCCAAGGAGACAAACTCCTGAGAAATTAACGAACCCTGGAGCCACGTGAGGTGCTCACTCAGGCCCATTCTGCCCTCTGCTTCTGTGAGTTGTCTTTTTCCTTTCAGTTAAGTCTTCTCTCAGATGGGAGCTCCCTCCTTTCAGTTGAGCTCCGGCTTTATTTGGGATCTGTTTAAAGGTTTTGTCCTTTCTGGGGAGTGCTTGTTTTTTTTTTTTTAAAACTTAAAAAAAGATTTTTGTTTATTTTTGGCTGCGTGGGGTCTTCGTTGCTGTGCGCCGGCGGCGAGCGGGGGCTACGCTTTGCTGTGGTGTGCAGGCTTCTCATTGCAGTGGCTTATTTTGTTGCGGAGCACGGGCTGTAGGAGCACGGGCTTCAGTAGTTGCGGCACGTGGGCTCTAGAGTGCAGGTTCAGTAGTTGTGGCGCACAGGCTTAGTTGCTCCGCAGCATGTGTGATCTTCCTGGAACCAGGGTTCAAACCCGTGTCCCCTGCAATGGCGGCGGATTCTTAACCACTGCGCCACCAGGGAAGTCCCTCGTTTGTTTTTTGAACCTCTGGTTTTGAGTAATGGAATCCCAATCTGCTAAATTTTCTCAGGAGGGTCCTCCTTCTGGGACTCCAGCAGGTTTTATGTTTAAAAAATAATACACCTTGGGACTTCCCTGGTGGCACAGTGGTTAAGAATCCGCCTGCCAATGCAGGGGACACGGGTTCGATCCCTGGTCCAGGAAGATCCCACATGCCACGGAGCAACTAAGCCCGTGTGCCACAACTACTGAGCCACTGCTCTAAAGCCCGCGTGCCTAGAGCCCGTGCTCCACAACAAGAAGTCACCGCAATGAGAAGCCCGGGCACCGCAACGAAGAGTAGCCCCCGCTCGCCGCAACTAGAGAAAGCCCACGCACAGCAAGGAAGACCCAACGCAGCCAAAAATCAAATAAATTAAAATAAAATAAAAAAGATCTCTAGAGTATATTTAAAAAATTATACACCTTTAAAAATATCACTTATATGTGGAATCTAAAATAATAATACAAATGAACTTATTGACAAAACAGAACAGATTCACAGACATGGAAAACTTATGGTTACTGAAGGGAAAAGGGGCTGGGGGAGGGATAAATTAGGAGTTTGGGATTAACAGATACACACAATTATATATAATATAAACAACAAGGACATACTGTATAGCACAGGGAACTACAGTCAATATCTTGTAATAACCTATAATGGAAAAGCGTTGGAAAAAGTATACATACACACACATATTATACATATGTATATATACTGAATTACTTTACTGTACACCTGAAACATTGTAAATCAACTATACTTCAATAAAAACCCAAACCAAACCAAAAAACAAAAGGAAAAAAAAACCAAAAGCTTATACACATTTTAAACTAATTTGACCAGCCTAACCAAAAACAATTTAGAACTCCAATTGCCATTATGGGGAACTTAGGATCTCCCCAGACTTGCTTCTCTTAGAACCAAATTAGAAGACCGAGGCTCTAAAGTACAACAAACTGAACGGGACGCCTGTTTCAAACGCCTGTTTCAACTGGTACCTTGAGGCTTCTAAGCATATTTGGGACACTAAAATTGCCTCTTTACAAAATACCATTTCTAAATAATTAATCAATGTGAACAAACAACTGAAGACAAAAAAACCTTTGAAGCTTCCTTTTCCCCTTCCCCGTCCTCTTTGTCTCCAACCCCACCTCCTTCATACCCTCCTCTTCCTCATTCGAATTCTCTCACTGAACTTTGCTTTTTCTCCAAACCTCTCCCTACTTCTTCCTCATCTGAACCCATCAGAACCTGTCGCATTAAAATCAGACCCTCTGAAGATTCTAATGCTAAGCCCCTAATTTTCAATGCCCCCGCCCCCTGGACTAAGGCTGAACTACAAGCCACAAAGATTTTCCTAGAGTAGAGCTAAGGATCCCCCATATATTTCCCGAGGAATTTAATGTAGCTGTTCAGACTTACCGACCAGGTTTCTCAGACTTATACCATGGAGCTCACATGTTTGCTGGTGAAAGCCAGGCCCAAGACTGGATGAAAACAGCGCGTTGGGAGAGTCCTGAGAAATCTCTAGTGCTGCAAATGAAAGCTCAACCCCCTGCCTTGATATAGGATCAGGCTCGGGCAAACTTAAATGACTTCACCTGGCTTTCCCCAAGCCTACTGATTGAAATAAGATTCAGCCTTGCACCCAGACACACAATGAGCCTGTGCATGATTATTATAGCCAGTTCCCAGTTATTTTTAAGGAAAATTCTGGCCTTTCTATGGATGTTGATTGCACTTGGGTAGCCTTCAACTCAGTTTATTAATGGGCTGAACCGGGATCTTTCCCTTCTAGTTAAAAGGACCAGGATGGAATGGGAAACCATGTTCCCTCCTAATTCCCAGTGACGGGACTCTGGGCTTTCCCCTATCCTTCCTCTTAACCAGCTTGGAGTGGGATGAATCTCTGTCTTTAACGATACCAGAGTTACCCTCTCAGTGTTCAATCCCACTATTATTCACATCCCTTGCCTGGGAGTACTGAAACGGTTCATATAGTGGGGGTCTCTAATAAACTTAACATGTTCCTATCTCTGAACCTGTTCCCTTTTGTTTAGTTCCTCTAAGAGATACACTTTTCCCCTTTGTTCCTCCACCCCTACCCATTTATTAGGTGGAGATTTCTTAAAGAAATATTGTCTGGAATTTCTTCCTCCCCAAAAGGGGAGCTAATTCTAGAATTTGACAGTAGTGTTACCAAGCAAGGGCTTGCTGCCAGACACGCATAGAAGTCAATTCTATGGTACCGGCTTTTGAAAAAAAAAGAGCTTTATTGTGAGGTTGACCGGCAAGCAGATAGAAGGCAGGGCTCAAATCTGTCTCCTTGATCCCAGGTTAGGGGGTTAGGGGAATTTCAAACTTGGCAGAAGTTGATTGGATAGCCTCAAATCAGTACATATATGATAATCAAGGTACTTAGGCTGCTGGAAGCCAGATTTTCCTTATTTTAGGACCTCTCCCTTCTTAAAGCCCTCTGGTGGCAACACTTTTATTCTCTGAGTTCCATAGACTGAAGATATTTGGTTCTGGGCTCATCCTGGAGACATGGGTTCCCAACTTGCACATGCACAGTGCTGTCTCTATAAAACAACTTCAGGTCTGATTAATCACCAACCTGTTTTAAGAAAGCAAAACCAGTTTAAGCCAGTTGACGTTTTATGTGCCATTTCAGTAGCAACCAAAACAGCCTACAAGGTGAATCCAATGACCCTTTGGATGATATAACGTTACCTGGATCCTCTAGTTTATTTCAATAGGTAAACAGCTTGCTTCTCTGCTTCCTTTCTCAGGTCTCTTTGCAGGACAGCATTTACCTGTTAAAATTTTTAGCCTTTAAGGGACACAAAGTCTCCAAGGGAAAACTGCAGTTTGTTCAAACTCAGATTTCATAGTTGGGGCACCTGATCTCAAAACAAGGGTTACATTTAGATCCAAATAGGTTTCATGGCATCCTGAACGTCCCCAAACTCAAAGATAAGCTTGGGCTAGTTGGCTACTCTTGAAATTGGAAAAGCTTGATAAATCCCACTGCCCTTGCTTGGCCTGTGAAATCTTTTGCTAACAGCTCTTTCTCGCTGTAATAATCTTAACACTGCCACTCTTCTCCCCTCCTCTATGGACAATATTCCTCATGACTGACTCTGACAGATTACCTCCTGACGCCCATGATGACTTATAGGGAACTCCTTTTGGATAACACTGACTTTTTGTGGGTTTACCAATGGTTCTTATTTAAAAGGTGAACACGGTAAGTATTATGCTGGGTATGCTCTTGTAACTCTTTTGAAGCCATCAAGGCAGCACCTTTGTCCTTGGCTACGTCAGCCCAATAGGCTGAACTGTACGCTCTTGCTTGGGCCTGCGTTTTGGCCGAGGGTAAAGCTGTAAATATCTCTACAGACAGTAGATATGCTTTGGAGTAGCTTATGACTTTGGAATGCTATGGAAAGAGTGAGGCTTCCTCACTTCCAGTGGGGACCAAATTTAAAATGGCCCTTATGTTCAGGAATTATTAGATGCCATACTCTTGCCAGGGAATGTAAATTGGTGCAGCCACTATGGAGAACAGCTGGGGCACGTCCCTCACAGCCCCCCACATTAATGACCATCATGAGGGCAGGTGTTTCCCTTTAATAAACCAGCAGGTGGAGCCGTTCTGGCCTAAGGATTAGCAATCACTAGCTGGGGCTGGGAGCAAGTAGGGTGTAGGGGAAGCAGGGGCTGGTCAAGCAGAGGATGTACAAAGAGCAAGAAAACAGCCTGACCAAACACACGGCAGAGGTTTAGTTGTTGGTTCCTTTGATAGTAGCGTTCTTTTCAGAAATATCAGGGAGGTGGTTTCCTTCAACCTCCAGGGAATCAAGCTTGGAATGCCCAGGGACCTTGATAACTGGCCAAAGTGGCTGGCATAATCTTGCTGGTAAAATGAGCGGCTCTTTTGCTCTTTTAAGATCAACATTATTAAACCACGTCACAGAAAAGCTGAAGTTAAAATTTTTATCTTCACAATTGAGGGTGAATGAACTGGTTGGTTAGCCCATGTCTGCTACTTCACTTACTGAATGAGTGTCCTAAAAATAAAATATTAATATCCTGATACTTATACTAAATCCTGGACCCTGAAATGGAATCCTGCCCCCAGACCCTTATTTAACTTCACATTCTCCATCTGTAAAGGATGTATAAAAACAGGAGAACTTTGTAGACAGTCAGGGAAATGAAATGATATCTGAAAAACACTCAAGACACACAATTACTATTTGCTTTGTACTAATGGAAAGTACTGAATTGCCAACACATGCAGGGAAAATTTAGCTGTATTTGTTATTTTGTTTGGGCACAACTTGGTAAAGAAATTGCTCAGAATAGTTTCTCTGAAGAGCTTTGGGTACACTTACTATCATTTGCAAACCTTGGAAAAGGACTTAATTTTTATTGAAGGGAGCTGGAATCAGAAAATGGAACTTCTGCAATGAATCTGTAAAATAATAAAGAAGTCAGAGAAAAGTCTGTCATTTGATATTGTTTGGTCCTTTAAAAAGGGAAATATTTCCTATAAAGACATTTAATGCCAAGGCGGAGGGGGTGGGAGAGGGGTGGATTGGGAGTTTGGGATTAGCAGATGCAAACTTGTATATACAGAATGGATAAACAACAATGTCCTACTGGAATTCCCTGGCGATCCAGTGCTTAGGACTCCACACTCTCACTGCTGAGGGCCCAGGTTCAATCCCTGGTTGGGGAACTAAGATACCACAAGCTGCACGGCATGGCCAAGAAAAAAAAAAAAAAGTCCTATATAGCACAGGGAATTATCTATATTCAATATCCTGTTTTAAACCATAATGGAAAAGAATATGAAAAAGAATGTATCTATAACTGAATCACTTTGCTGTACAGCAGTAATTAACACAACATTGTAAATCAACTATACGTCCATAAAAAATTAAAAAAAAAAGAATGTAAGAGACCCATGAGCTCTTTGGGGGTGTTATGGTATGAAGTAAAGAGAAATGGCAAATTACCTGTCACCCCTGCCTGCCTCTCTGCCTCACACCATGGCTTTTGAGAGAGGTGCAGGAAGTAAACATGGGGTGTTAGATGTCATGAGGCAGACGGCTGGGTAATAGGTGAGTAGCTGCATACTCTGCATTTCACAGATTTTACAAGTGTGTATTGGAAATCACGATCGATTTATGAGGAGGAGGAAAGTGGACTCTATTGAGATGCAGCAAATGAAAACAGGCTAAGGAAATAAAGGCTCAGAATAAAGTGAATTTTAATTCTCTTAAAAAAAATCTGTGTTTTGCACTCCACTTTGTTTCTGCACCATTTGCTGGCTATTCCTGAAGGAGAAGGACTAATTTTAAAAACTGAA